>NW_028270159.1:11807935-11825435 GCF_037043375.1 Chiloscyllium plagiosum | reverse complement strand
GTGTGTGAGAGTGAGAGAGGGAGATTGGATTGTGTGTATGTATATGTGAGAGATAGATTGGATTGTGTGTGTGAAAGAGGGAGATTGGATTGTGTGTGTGTGTGAGAGAGAGATAGAGATTGGATTGTGTGTGTGTGTCTGAGAGAGAGAGAGATAGAGATTGGATAGTGTGTGTATATGTGTGTGTGCGAAGGAGATTGGATTGTGCGTGTATGTGAGAGGGAGATTGGATTGTGCGTGTGTGTCAGAGAGAGAAAGAGTTTGGATATTGTGTGTATGTTTGAGAGATAGAGATTGGATTGTGTGTGTGTGTGAGAGAGATAGAGATTGGATTGTGTGTCAGAGAAATTGGATTGTGTGTGTATATGTGAGAGAGAGATTGGATTGTGTGTGTGAGAGAGAGATAGAGATTGGATTGTGTGTGTGAGAAAGAGAGATAGAGATTGGATTGTGTGTGTATGTGAGAGGGAGATTGGATTGTGCGTGTGTGTCAGAGAGAGAAAGAGATTGGATATTGTGTGTATATGTGAGAGAGATAGAGATTGGATTGTGTGTGTGTGTGAGAGAGATAGAGATTGGATTGTGTGTCAGAGAAATTGGATTGTGTGTATATGTGAGAGAGAGATTGGATTGTGTGTGTGAGAAAGAGAGATAGAGATTGGATTGTGTGTGCGTGTGAGAGATCGAGATTGGATTGTGTGTGTGAGAGAGATTGAGATTGGATTTTGTGTGTGTGTGTGAGAGAGATTGGATTGTGGGCGTATGTGAGAGAGAGACTGGATTGTGCGTGTGTGTGTGTGTGTGAGAGGGAGATAGGATTGTGGGTGTATGTGAGAGTGAGAGAGGGAGATTGGATTGTGTGTGTGTGTATATGTGAGAGAGAGATTGGATTGTGTGTGTGAGAGGGGGAGATAGATATTGGATGGTGTTTTTATGTGAGAGATAGAGATTGGATTGGGTGTGTGTGTGTGTCTGTGTGAGAGAGAGATTGGATTGTGTTTTTGTGTGAGAGAGAGATTGGATTGTGTGTGTGTGAGAGAGAGAGATAGAGATTGGATTGTGTGTGTGAGAGAGATAGTGATTGGATTGTGTGTGTGTGTGAGAGAGAGATTGGATTGTGTGTGTGAGAAAGATAGAGATTGGATTATGTGTGTGTGAGAGAGAGATAGAGATTGGATTTTGTGTGTGTGTGTGTATGTGAGAGATAGAGATTGGATTGTGTGTGTGTGAGAGAGATAGAGATTGGATTGTGTGTGTGTGAGAGAGATAGAGATTGGATTGTGTGTGTGTGTGAGGGAGAGAGAGATAGAGATTGGATTATGTGTATGTGTGTGTGTGAGAGAATGAGATTGGATTGTGTGTGTGAGTTTGTGTGTATGTGAGAGGGAGATTGGATTGTGCGTGTATGTGAGAGGGAGATTGGATTGTGCGTGTGTGTGTAAGAGGGAGATTGGATTGTGCGTGTGTGTCAGAGAGAGAAAGAGATTGGATATTGTGTGTATGTGTGAGAGATAGAGATTGGATTGTGTGTGTGAGAAAGAGAGATTGGATTGTGTGTGTGAGTTTGTGTGCATGTGTGTGAGGGAGATTGGATTGTGCGTGTATGTGAGAGGGAGATTGGATTGTGCGTGTATGTGAGAGGGAGATTGGATTGTGCGTGTGTGTGTAAGAAGGAGATTGGATTGTGCGTGTGTGTCAGAGAGAGAAAGAGATTGGATATTGTGTGTATGTGTGAGAGAGATAGAGATTGGATTGTGTGTGTGAGAAAGAGAGATAGAGATTGGATTGTGTGTGTGTGTCTGAGAGAGATAGAGATTGGATGGTGTTTTTATGTGAGAGAGATAGAGATTGGATTGTGTGTGTGTGACAGAGAGAGATTGGATTGTGCATGTGTGTGTGAGAGGGAGATTGGATTGTGCATGTGTGTGTGAGAGGGAGATTGGATTGTGCGTGTGTGTGAGATAGAGATAGAGATTGGATTGTGTGTGTATATGTGAGAGAGAGGTTGGATTGTGTGTGTGAGAGAGGGAGATTGGATTGTGTGTGTGAGAAAGATAGAGATTGCATTGTGTGTGTGTGTGAGAGAGATAGAGATTGGATTGTGTGTGTGAGAGAGAGAGAGAGAGATTGGATTTTGTGTGTGTGAGAGAGATTGAGATTGGATTGTGTGTGAGAGAGAGAGAGAGAGATTGGATTTTGTGTGTGTGAGAGAGATTGAGATTGGATTGTGTATGTGAGAGAGGGAGATTGGATTGTGTGTATGTGAGCGATAGAGATTGGATTGTGTTTGTGTGTGAGAGAGAGATAGAGATTGGATTTTGTGTGTGTGAGAGAGACAGAGATTGGATTGTGTGTGTGTGTGAGAGAGATAGAGATTGGATTGTGTGTGTGTGACAGAGAGAGATTGGATTGTGTGTGTGTGTGACAGAGAGATTGGATTGTGTGTGTGAGAGATAGAGATTGGATTGTGTGTGTGAGAGATAGAGATTGGATTGTGTGTGTGAGAGATAGAGATTGGATTGTGTGTGTGAGAGATAGAGATTGGATTGTGTGTGTGTGTCTGAGAGAGAGAGATAGAGATTGGATGGTGTTTTTATGTGAGAGAGATAGAGATTGGATTGTGTGTGTGTGTGAGAGAGAGAGATAGAGATTGGATTTTGTGTGTGTGTGAGAGAGAGAGATAGAGATAGAGATTGGATTTTGTGTGTGTGAGAGAGATAGAGATTGGATTGTGTGTGTGTGTGAGAGAGAGAGATAGAGATTGGATTGTGTGTGTGTGTGAGAGAGAGAGATAGAGATTGGATTTTGTGTGTGTGTGAGAGAGATAGAGATTGGATTGTGTGTGAGAAAGAGGGAGATTGGATTGTGTGTGTGTGAGAGAGAGAGATAGAGATTGGATTGTGTGTGTGAGAGAGATAGAGATTGGATTGTGTGTGTGTGACAGAGAGAGATTGGATTGTGTGTGTGTGACAGAGAGAGATTGGATTGTGTGTGTGTGACAGAGAGAGATTGGATTGTGTGTGTGAGAGAGAGAGAGATTGGATTGTGTGTGTGTGAGAGAGAGATAGAGATTGGATTGTGTGTGTGTGAGGGAGAGAGAGATAGAGATTGGATTATGTGTGTATATGTGTGTGTGTGAGGGAGAGAGAGATAGAGATTGGATTATGTGTGTATATGTGTGTGTGTGAGAGAATGAGATTGGATTGTGTGTGTGAGTTTGTGTGCATGTGTGTGAGGGAGATTGGATTGTGCGTGTATGTGAGAGGGAGATTGGATTGTGCGTGTATGTGAGAGGGAGATTGGATTGTGCGTGTGTGTGTAAGAAGGAGATTGGATTGTGCGTGTGTGTCAGAGAGAGAAAGAGATTGGATATTGTGTGTATGTGTGAGAGAGATAGAGATTGGATTGTGTGTGTGAGAAAGAGAGATAGAGATTGGATTGTGTGTGTGTGACAGAGAGAGATTGGATTGTGCATGTGTGTGTGAGAGGGAGATTGGATTGTGCGTGTGTGTGAGATAGAGATAGAGGTTGGATTGTGTGTGTGAGAGAGGGAGATTGGATTGTGTGTGTGAGAAAGATAGAGATTGCATTGTGTGTGTGTGTGAGAGAGAGATAGAGATTGGATTGTGTGTGAGAGAGAGATAGAGATTGGATTGTGTGTGAGAGAGAGATAGAGATTGGATTGTGTGTGAGAGAGAGAGAGAGAGAGATTGGATTTTGTGTGTGTGAGAGAGATTGAGATTGGATTGTGTATGTGAGAGAGGGAGATTGGATTGTGTGTATGTGAGTGATAGAGATTGGATTGTGTTTGTGTGTGAGAGAGAGATAGAGATTGGATTTTGTGTGTGTGACAGAGAGAGATTGGATTGTGTGTGTGTGAGATAGAGATTGGATTGTGTGTGTGAGAGATAGAGATTGGATTGTGTGTGTGAGAGATAGAGATTGGATTGTGTGTGTGTGTCTGAGAGAGAGAGAGAGAGATAGAGATTGGATGGTGTTTTTATGTGAGAGAGATAGAGATTGGATTGTGTGTGTGTGAAAGAGAGATAGAGATTGGATTGTGTGTGTGTGTGTGAGAGAGAGAGATAGAGATTGGATTTTGTGTGTGTGTGAGAGATAGAGATTGGATTGTGTGTGTGTGTGTGAGAGAGAGAGATAGAGATTGGATTATGTGTGTATATGTGTGTGTGTGAGAATGAGATTGGATTGTGTGTGTATGTGAGAGGGAGATTGGATTGTGCGTGTGTGTCAGAGAGAGAAAGAGATTGGATATTGTGTGTATGTGTGAGAGAGATAGAGATTGGATTGTGTGTGTGAGAAAGAGAGATAGAGATTGGATTGTGTGTGTGTGTGTGAGAGATAGAGATTGGATTGCGTGTGTGAGAGAGGGAGATTGGATTGTGTGTGTGTGACAGAGAGAGATTGGATTGTGTGTGTGTGAGAGAGATAGAGATTGGATTGTGTGTGAGAGAGAGGGAGATTGGATTGTGTGTGTGTGTGTGTGAGAGAGATAGAGATTGGATTGTGTGTGTGTGAGAGAGATAGAGATTGGATTATGTGTGTGTGAGAGAGAGATAGAGATTGGATTTTGTGTGTGTGAGAGAGATAGAGATTGGATTGTGTGTGTGTGTGTGAGAGAGAGAGATTGGATTGTGTGTGTGTGTGTGTGAGAGAGATAGAGATTGGATTGTGTGTGTGTGAGAGAGATAGAGATTGGATTATGTGTGTGTGAGAGAGAGATAGAGATTGGATTTTGTGTGTGTGAGAGAGATAGAGATTGGATTGTGTGTGTGTGTGTGAGAGAGAGAGATTGGATTGTGTGTGTGTGTGTGTGAGAGAGATAGAGATTGGATTGAGTGTATGTGAGAGAGATAGAGATTGGATTGTGTGTGTGTGTGAGAGAGATAGAGATTGGATTGTGTGTGTGAGAGATAGAGATTGTATTGTGTGTGTGTGTGTGTGAGAGACAGAGATTGGAATTTGTGTGTGTGTGAGAGAGATAGAGATTGGATTGTGTGTGTGTGTGTGAGAGATAGAGATTGGATTGTGTGTGTGTGTGTGAGAGATAGAGATTGGATTGTGTGTGTGTGTGAGAGAGATAGAGATTGGATTGTGTGTGTCTGTGAGAGAGAGAGATAGAGATTGGATTGTGTGTGTGTGAAAGAGAGATAGAGATTGGATTGTGTGTGTGTGTGTGTGTGAGAGAGAGAGAGAGAGAGATTGGATTGTGTTTTTGTGTGAGAGAGATAGAGATTGGATTGTGTGTGTGTGTGTGTGTGTGTGTGTGAGAGAGAGAGAGATAGAGATTGGATTGTGTGTGTGTGAGAGAGAGATAGAGATTGGATTGTGTGTGTGTGTGAGAGAGATAGAGATTGGATTATGTGTGTATATATGTGTGTGTGTGAATGAGATTGGATTGTGTGTGTGAGTTAGTGTGCATGTGTGTGAGGGAGATTGGATTGTGCGTGTATGTGAGAGGGAGATTGGATTGTGCGTGTGTGTAAGAGGGAGATTGGATTGTGCGTGTGTGCCAGAGAGAGAAAGAGATTGGATATTGTGTGTATGTGTGAGAGAGATAGAGATTGGATTGTGTGTGTGTGTGAGAGAGAGATAGAGATTGGATTGTGTGTGAGAGAGAGATAGAGATTGGATTGTGTGTGAGAGAGAGAGAGAGAGAGATTGGATTTTGTGTGTGTGAGAGAGATTGAGATTGGATTGTGTATGTGAGAGAGGGAGATTGGATTGTGTGTATGTGAGTGATAGAGATTGGATTGTGTTTGTGTGTGAGAGAGAGATAGAGATTGGATTGTGTTTGTGTGTGAGAGAGAGATAGAGATTGGAGTGTGTGTGTGAGAAAGAGAGATAGAGATTGGATTGAGTGTATGTGAGATAGATAGAGATTGGATTGTGTTTTTGTGTGAGAGAGATAGAGATTAGATTGTGTGTGTGTGTGAGAGAGAGATAGAGATTGGATTGTGTGTGTGAGAGAGATAGAGGTAGAGATTCGATTGTGTGTGTGAGAAAGATAGAGATTGGATTGTGTGTGTGAGAGATAGAGATTGTATTGTGTGTGAGAGAGAGAGAGAGAGAGATTGGATTTTGTGTGTGTGAGAGAGATTGAGATTGGATTGTGTATGTGAGAGAGGGAGATTGGATTGTGTGTATGTGAGTGATAGAGATTGGATTGTGTTTGTGTGTGAGAGAGAGATAGAGATTGGAGTGTGTGTGTGAGAAAGAGAGATAGAGATTGGATTGAGTGTATGTGAGATAGATAGAGATTGGATTGTGTTTTTGTGTGAGAGAGATAGAGATTAGATTGTGTGTGTGTGTGAGAGAGAGATAGAGATTGGATTGTGTGTGAGAGAGATAGAGGTAGAGATTCGATTGTGTGTGTGAGAAAGATAGAGATTGGATTGTGTGTGTGAGAGATAGAGATTGTATTGTGTGTGTGTGTGTGTGAGAGACAGAGATTGGAATTTGTGTGTGTGTGAGAGAGATAGAGATTGGATTGTGTGTGTGTGTGTGAGAGATAGAGATTGGATTGTGTGTGTGTGTGTGAGAGATAGAGATTGGATTGTGTGTGTGTGTGAGAGAGATAGAGATTGGATTGTGTGTGTCTGTGAGAGAGAGAGATAGAGATTGGATTGTGTGTGTGTGAAAGAGAGATAGAGATTGGATTGTGTGTGTGTGTGTGTGTGAGAGAGAGAGAGAGAGAGATTGGATTGTGTTTTTGTGTGAGAGAGATAGAGATTGGATTGTGTGTGTGTGTGTGTGTGTGAGAGAGAGAGAGATAGAGATTGGATTGTGTGTGTGTGAGAGAGAGATAGAGATTGGATTGTGTGTGTGAGAGATAGAGATTGGATTGTGTGTGTGAGAGATAGAGATTGGATTGTGTGTGTGTGAAAGAGAGATAGAGATTGGATTGTGTGTGTGTGTGTGTGAGAGAGAGAGATTGGATTGTGTTTTTGTGTGAGAGAGATAGAGATTGGATTGTGTGTGTGTGTGTGTGTGTGTGTGAGAGAGAGAGAGATAGAGATTGGATTGTATGTGTGAGAGAGATAGAGATTGGATTGTGTGTGTGAGAGAGATAGAGATTGGATTGTGTGTGAGAGAGAGAGATTGGATTTTATGTGTGAGAGGGAGATTGGATTGTGTGTGTGTGTGTATGTGAGCGATAGAGATTGGATTGTGTTTGTGTGTGAGAGAGAGATAGAGATTGGATTTTGTGTGTGTGTGAGATAGATAGAGATTGGATTGTGTTTTTGTGTAAGAGAGATAGAGCTTGGATTGTGTGTGTGAGAAAGAGAGATAGAGATTGGATTGTGGGTGTATGTGAGCGATAGAGATTGGATTGTGTTTGTGTGTGAGAGAGAGATAGAGATTGGATTGTGTGTGTGTGTGTGAGAGAGAGAGATAGAGATTGGATTATGTGTGTATATGTGTGTGTGTGAGAATGAGATTGGATTGTGTGTGTGTGTGTGAGAGAGAGAGAGATAGAGATTGGATTTTGTGTGTGTGAGAGAGATAGAGATTGGATTGAGTGTATGTGAGAGAGATAGAGATTGGATTGTGTGTGTGTGAGAGAGATAGAGATTGGATTGTGTGTGTGTGTGTGAGAGATAGAGATTGGATTGTGTGTGTGTGTGTGTGTATGTGAGAGATAGAGGTTGGATTGTGTGTGTGTGAGAGAGAGAGATTGGATTGTGTGTGTGAGAGAGATAGTGATTGGATTGTGTGTTGGAGAGAGATAGAGTTTGGATTGTGTGTGTGTGTGTGTGAGAGAGAGATAGAGATTGGATTTTGTGTGTGTGAGAGAGATAGAGATTGGATTGTGTGTGTGTGTGTGAGAGATAGAGATTGGATTGTGTGTGTGTGAGAAAGATAGAGATTGGATTGTGTGTGTGTGAGAAAGATAGAGATTGGATTGTGTGTGTGTGAGAGAGAGATAGAGATTGGATTGTGTGTGTCTGTGAGAGAGAGATAGAGATTGGATAGTGTCTTTATGTGAGAGAGATAGAGATTGGATTGTGTGTGTGTGTGAAAGAGAGATAGAGATTGGATTGTGTGTGTGAAAGAGAGATAGAGATTGGATTGTGTGTGTGTGTGAGAGAGAGATAGAGATAGAGATTCGATTGTGTGTGTGAGAAAGATAGAGATTGGATTGTGTGTGTGTGAGAAAGATAGAGATTGGATTGTGTGTGTGTGAGAGAGAGATAGAGATTGGATTGTGTGTGTCTGTGAGAGAGAGATAGAGATTGGATAGTGTCTTTATGTGAGAGAGATAGAGATTGGATTGTGTGTGTGTGTGAAAGAGAGATAGAGATTGGATTGTGTGTGTGTGAAAGAGAGATAGAGATTGGATTGTGTGTGTGTGTGAGAGAGAGAGATAGAGATTGGATTGTGTGTGTGAGAGAGATAGAGATTGGATTTTGTGTGTGTGTGAGAGAGAGAGATTGGATTGTGTGTTTGAGAAAGATAGAGATTGGATTATGTGTGTGTGAGAGAGAGATAGAGATTGGTTTTGTGTGTGTGTGAGGGAGAGAGAGATAGAGATTGGATTATGTGTGTATATGTGTGTGTGTGAGAATGAGATTGGATTGTGTGTGAGTTTGTGTGCATGTGTGTGAGGGAGATTGGATTGTGCGTGTATGTGAGAGGGAGATTGGATTGTGCTTGTGTGCCAGAGAGAGAAAGAGATTGGATATTGTGTATATGTGTGAGAGAGATAGAGATTGGATTGTGTGTGTGTGTGTGAGAGAGATAGAGATTGGATTGTGTGTGTGTGAAAGAGAGAGAGATTGGATTGTGTGTGTGTGTGTGTGTGTGTGAGAGAGAGAGATAGAGATTGGATTGTGTGTGTGTGTGAGAGAGAGAGATTGGATTGTGTGTTTGAGAAAGATAGAGATTGGATTATGTGTGTGTGAGAGAGAGATAGAGATTGGTTTTGTGTGTGTGTGAGGGAGAGAGAGATAGAGATTGGATTGTGTGTGTGTGTGAGAGAGAGAGAGAGATTGGATTATGTGTGTATATGTCTGTGTGTGAGAATGAGATTGGATTGTGTGTGTGAGTTTGTGTGCATGTGTGTGAGGGAGATTGGATTGTGCGTGTGTGTGTAAGAGGGAGATTGGATTGTGCGTGTGTGTCAGAGAGAGAAAGAGATTGGATATTGTGTGTATGTGTGAGAGAGATAGAGATTGGATTGTGTGTGTGAGAAAGAGAGATAGAGATTGGATTGTGTGTGTGTGTGTGAGAGAGATAGAGATTGGATTTTGTGTGTGAGAAAGAGAGATAGAGATTGGATTGTGTGTGTGTGTGTGTGAGAGATAGAGATTGGATTGTGTGTGTGAGAGAGATTGAGATTGGATTTTGTGTGTGTGTGAGAGGGAGATTGGATTGTGGGTGTATGTGAGAGAGAGATTGGATTGTGCATGTGTGTGTGAGAGGGAGATTGAATTGTGCGTGTGTGTGAGATAGAGATAGAGATTGGATTGTGTGTGTATATGTGAGAGAGAGGTTGGATTGTGTGTGTGAGAGAGGGAGATTGGATTGTGTGTGTGAGAAAGATAGAGATTGCATTGTGTGTGTGTGAGAGAGAGAGATAGAGATTGGATTGTGTGTGAGAGAGAGAGAGAGAGAGATTGGATTTTGTGTGTGTGAGAGAGATTGAGATTGGATTGTGTGTATGAGAGAGGGAGATTGGATTGTGTGTTTGTGAGCGATAGAGATTGGATTTTGTGTGTGTGAGAGAGACAGAGATTGGATTGTGTGTGTGTGTGTGAGAGAGATAGAGATTGGATTTTGTGTGTGAGAAAGAGAGATAGAGATTGGATTGTGTGTGTGTGTGTGTGAGAGATAGAGATTGGATTGTGTGTGTGAGAGAGATTGAGATTGGATTTTGTGTGTGTGTGAGAGGGAGATTGGATTGTGGGTGTATGTGAGAGAGAGATTGGATTGTGCATGTGTGTGTGAGAGGGAGATTGAATTGTGCGTGTGTGTGAGATAGAGATAGAGATTGGATTGTGTGTGTATATGTGAGAGAGAGGTTGGATTGTGTGTGTGAGAGAGGGAGATTGGATTGTGTGTGTGAGAAAGATAGAGATTGCATTGTGTGTGTGTGAGAGAGAGAGATAGAGATTGGATTGTGTGTGAGAGAGAGAGAGAGAGAGATTGGATTTTGTGTGTGTGAGAGAGATTGAGATTGGATTGTGTGTATGAGAGAGGGAGATTGGATTGTGTGTTTGTGAGCGATAGAGATTGGATTTTGTGTGTGTGAGAGAGACAGAGATTGGATTGTGTGTGTGTGTGTGAGAGAGACAGAGATTGGATTGTGTGTGTGTGACAGAGAGAGATTGGATTGTGTGTGTGTGTCTGAGAGAGAGAGATAGAGATTGGATGGTGTTTTTATGTGAGAGAGATAGAGATTGGAATGTGTGTGTGAGAGAGAGAGAGAGATTGCATTGTGTGTGTGAGAGAGATAGAGATTGGATTATGTGTGTGAGAGAGAGATAGAGATTGGATTGTGTGTGAGAGAGGGAGATTGGATTGTGTGTGTGTATGTGAGAGATAGAGATTGGATTGTGTGTGTGTGAGAGAGATAGAGATTGGATTATGTGTGCATATGTGTGTGTGTGAGAATGAGATTGGATTGTGTGTGTATGTGAGAGGGAGATTGGATTGTGCGTGTGTGTGTAAGAGGGAGATTGGATTGTGCGTGTGTGCCAGAGAGAGAAATAGATTGGATATTGTGTGTGTGTGTGTGAGAGAGATAGAGATTGGATTGTGTGTGTGTGTGAGAGAGATAGAGATTGGATTGAGTGTACGTGAGAGAGATAGAGATTGGATTTTGTGTGTGTGTGAGAGAGATAGAGATTGGATTGTGTGTGTGTGTGAGAGATAGAGATTGGATTTTGTGTGTGTGTGAGAGAGATAGAGATTGGATTGTGTGTGTGTGAGAGAGAGATTAGATTATGTGTGTGTGAGAGAGATAGAGATTGGATTATGTGTGTGTGAGAGAGATAGAGATTGGAGTGTGTGTGAGAGAGAGGGAGATTGGATTGTGTGTGTGTGTGTGTGTATGTGAGAGATAGAGATTGGATTGTGTGTGTGTGAGAGAGATAGAGATTGGATTGTGTGTGTGTGTGAGGGAGAGAGAGATAGAGATTGGATTATGTGTGTATATGTGTGTGTGTGAGAATGAGATTGGATTGTGTGTGTGAGTTTGTGTGCATGTGTGTGAGGGAGATTGGATTGTGCGTGTATGTGAGAGGGAGATTGGATTGTGCGTGTGTGCCAGAGAGAGAAAGAGATTGGATATTGTGTATATGTGTGAGAGAGATAGAGATTGGATTGTGTGTGTGCGTGTGAGAGATAGAGATTGGATTGTGTGTGTGAGAGAGATTGAGATTGGATATTGTGTGTGTGTGAGAGGGAGATTGGATTGTGGGTGTATGTGAGAGGGAGATTGGATTGTGCATGTGTGTGTGAGAGGGAGATTGGATTGTGCGTGTGTGTGAGATAGAGATAGAGATTGGATTGTGTGTGTATATGTGAGAGAGAGGTTGGATTGTGTGTGTGAGAGAGGGAGATTGGATTGTGTGTGTGCGTGTGAGAGAGAGATAGAGATTGGATTGTGTGTGAGAGAGAGAGAGAGAGAGAGATTGGATTTTGTGTGTGTGAGAGAGATTGTGATTGGATTGTGTGTGTGAGAGAGAGATAGAGATTCGATTGTGTGTGTGAGAAAGATAGAGATTGGATTGTGTGTGTGTGAGAGAGAGATAGAGATTGGATTGTGTGTGTCTGTGAGAGAGAGAGATAGAGTTTGGATAGTGTTTTTATGTGAGAGAGATAGAGATTGGATTGTGTGTGTGTGTGAAGGAGAGATTGGATTGTGTGTGTGTGTGAAAGAGATTGGATTGTGTGTGTGTGTGTGTGTGAGATAGAGATTGGATTGTGTGTGTGTGAAAGAGAGATAGAGATTGGATTGTATGTGTGTGTGTGTGTGTGTGAGAGAGAGAGAGAGAGAGATTGGATTGTGTTTTTGTGTGAGAGAGATAGAGATTGGATTGTGTGTGTGAGAGAGATAGAGATTGGATTTTGTGTGTGAGAGAGGGAGATTGGATTGTGTGTGTGTGACAGAGAGAGATTGGATTGTGTGTGTGTGAGAGAGATAGAGATTGGATTGTGTGTGAGAGAGAGGGAGATTGGATTGTGTGTGTGTGTGTGTGAGAGAGATAGAGATTGGATTGTGTGTGTGTGTGTGAGAGAGAGAGAGATTGGATTGTGTGTGTGTGTGTTTGTGAGAGAGATAGAGATTGGATTGTGTGTGTGAGAGAGATAGAGATTGGATTTTGTGTGTGTGTGAGAGGGAGATTGGATTGTGTGTGTGTGTGTGTGTGTGTGTATGTGAGAGATAGAGATTGGATTGTGTGTGTGTGAGAGAGATGGAGATTGGATTGTGTGTATGTGTGTGAGAGGGAGAGAGATAGAAATTGTATGATGTGTGTATATGTGTGTGTGTGAGAATGAGATTGGATTGTGTGTGAGTTTGTGTGCATGTGTGTGAGGGAGATTGGATTGTGCGTGTATGTGAGAGGGAGATTGGATTGTGCGTGTGTGTGTAAGAGGGAGATTGGATTGTGCGTGTGTGCCAGAGAGAGAAAGAGATTGGATATTGTGTGTATGTGTGAGAGAGATAGAGATTGGATTGTGTGTGTGTGTGTGTGTTTGTGAGAGAGATAGAGATTGGATTGTGTGTGTGAGAGAGATTGAGATTGGATTTTGTGTGTGTGTGAGAGGGAGATTGGATTGTGGGTGTATGTGAGAGGGAGATTGGATTGTGCATGTGTGTGTGAGAGGGAGATTGGATTGTGCGTGTGTGTGAGATAGAGATAGAGATTGGATTGTGTGTGTATATGTGAGAGAGAGGTTGGATTGTGTGTGTGAGAGAGGGAGATTGGATTGTGTGTGTGAGAAAGATAGAGATTGCATTGTGTGTGTGTGTGTGAGAGAGATAGAGATTGGATTGTGTGTGAGAGAGAGAGAGAGATTGGATTTTGTGTGTGTGATAGAGATTGTGATTGGATTGTGTGTGTGAGAGAGGGAGATTGGATTGTGTGTGTGTGTGTGAGAGAGAGAGATAGAGATTGGATTGTGTGTGTGTGTGTGAGAGAGAGAGATAGAGATTGGATGGTGTTTTTATGTGAGAGAGATAGAGATTGGATTGTGTGTGTGTGTGAAAGAGAGAGAGATAGAGAGATTGGATTGTGTTTTTGTGTGAGAGAGATAGAGATTGGATTGTGTGTGTGTGAGAGAGAGATATAGATTGGATTGTGTGTGTGAGAGAGATAGAGATTGGATTTTGTGTGTGTGTGAGAGAGAGAGAGATTGGATTGTGTGTGTGTGACAGAGAGAGATTGGATGGTGTGTGTGAGAGAGAGAGATTGGATTGTGTGTGTGAGAGAGAGATAGAGATTGGGTTGTGTGTGTGAGAGAGAGATAGAGATTGAATTTTGTGTGTGTGAGAGACATAGAGATTGGATTGTGTGTGTGAGAGAGAGAGATAGAGATTGGATTGTGTGTGTGTGTGTGAGAGAGAGAGATTGGATTGTGTGTGTGTGAGAGAGAGATATAGATTGGATTGTGTGTGTGAGAGAGATAGAGATTGGATTTTGTGTGTGTGTGAGAGAGAGAGAGATTGGATTGTGTGTGTGTGACAGAGAGAGATTGGATGGTGTGTGTGAGAGAGAGAGATTGGATTGTGTGTGTGAGAGAGAGATAGAGATTGGGTTGTGTGTGTGAGAGAGAGATAGAGATTGAATTTTGTGTGTGTGAGAGACATAGAGATTGGATTGTGTGTGTGAGAGAGAGAGATAGAGATTGGATTGTGTGTGTGTGTGTGAGAGAGAGAGATTGGATTGTGTGTGTGTCTGAGAGATAGAGATTAGATTTTGTGTGTGTGTGTGAGAGAGAGAGAGATAGAGATTGGATTGTGTATGTGTGTGAGAGGGAGATTGGATTGTGTGTGTATATTTGTGTGTTAGAGGGAGATTGGATTGTGTGTGTATATGTGTGTGTGTGTGTGTGTGTGAGAGGGAGATTGGATTGTGTGTGTGAGAGATAGAGATTGGATTTTGTGTGTGTATATGTGAGAGAGATAGAGATTTGATTGTGTGTGTGTATGTGAGAGAGATAGAGATTGGATTGTGTGTGTGTATGTGAGAGAGATAGAGATTGGATTGTGTGTGTGTGAGAGATATAGAGATTGGATTGTGTCTGTGTGTGAGAGAGACAGAGATTGGATTTTGTGTGAGTGTGTGTGTGAGAGATATAGAGATTGGATTGTGTTTTTGTGTGAGAGAGATAGAGATTGGATTGCGTGTGTGTGTGTGTGAGAGAGAGAGATAGAGAGTGGATTGTGTGTGTGTGAGAGAGATAGAGATTGGATTGTGTGTGTGAGAGAGAGAGAGATTGGATTGTGTGTGTGTGTGTGAGAGATAGAGATTGGATTGTGTGTGTGTGTGAGGGAGAGAGAGATAGAGATTGGATTATGTGTGTATATGTGTGTGTGTGAGAATGAGATTGGATTGTGTGTGTGAGTTTGTGTGCATGTGTGTGAGGGAGATTGGATTGTGCGTGTATGTAAGAGGGAGATTGGATTGTGCGTGTGTGTGTAAGAGGGAGATTGGATTGTGCGTGTGTGTGTAAGAGGGAGATTGGATTGTGCGTGTGTGCCAGAGAGAGAAAGAGATTGGATATTGTGTATATGTGTGAGAGAGATAGAGATTGGATTGTGTGTGTGTGTGAGAGAGATAGAGATTGGATTGTGTGTGTGTGTGTGAGAGATAGAGATTGGATTGTGTGTGTGAGAGAGATTGAGATTGGATATTGTGTGTGTGTGAGAGGGAGATTGGATTGTGCATGTGTGTGTGAGAGGGAGATTGGATTGTGCGTGTGTGTGAGATAGAGATAGAGATTGGATTGTGTGTGTGTGTGAGAGAGATAGAGATTGGATTGTGTGTGTGTGTGAGAGATAGAGATTGGATTGTGTGTGTGAGAGAGATTGAGATTGGATATTGTGTGTGTGTGAGAGGGAGATTGGATTGTGCATGTGTGTGTGAGAGGGAGATTGGATTGTGCGTGTGTGTGAGATAGAGATAGAGATTGGATTGTGTGTGTGTGAGAGGGAGATTGGATTGTGTGTGTGAGAAAGATAGAGATTGCATTGTGTGTGTGCGTGTGAGAGAGAGATAGAGAGATTGGATTTTGTGTGTGTGAGAGAGATTGTGATTGGATTGTGTGTGTGAGAGAGGGAGATTGGATTGTGTGTGTGTATGTGAGCGATAGAGTTTGGATTGTGTTTGTGTGTGAGAGAGAGATAGAGATTGGATTTTGTGTGTGTGAGAGAGACAGAGATTGGAATTTGTGTGTGTGTGAGAGACAGAGATTGGATTGTGTGTGTGTGTGTGAGAGAGATAGAGATTGGATTGTGTGTGAGAGAGATAGAGATAGAGATTCGATTGTGTGTGTGAGAAAGATAGAGATTGGATTGTGTGTGTCTGTGAGAGAGAGATTGGATTGTGTGTGTGTGTGAAAGAGAGATTGGATTGTGTGTGTGTGTGAAAGAGAGATTGGATTGTGTGTGTGTGTGAAAGAGAGATAGAGATTGGATTGTATGTGTGAGAGAGATAGAGATTGGATTTTGTGTGTGTGTGAGAGAGAGAGATTGGATTGTGTGTGTGTGACAGAGAGAGATTGGATTGTGTGTGTGTGACAGAGATTGGATTGTGTGTGTGTGAAAGAGAGATAGAGATTGGATTGTGTGTGTGTGAGAGAGAGAGATAGAGATTGGATGGTGTTTTTATGTGAGAGAGATAGAGATTGGAATGTGTGTGTGTGAAAGAGAGATAGAGATTGCATTGTGTGTGTGTGTGTGTGTGTGTGACAGAGAGAGAGATTGGATTGTGTGTGTGACAGAGAGAGATTGGATTGTGTGTGTGACAGAGAGAGATTGGATTGTGTGTGTGACAGAGAGAGATTGGATTGTGTGTGTGACAGAGAGAGATTGGATTGTGTGTGTGACAGAGAGAGATTGGATTGTGTGTGTGACAGAGAGAGATTGGATTGTGTGTGTGTGACAGAGAGAGATTGGATTGTGTGTGTGTGAGAGAGAGATTGGATTGTGTGTGAGAGAGATAGAGATTGGATTATGTGTGTGTGAGAGAGAGATAGAGATTGGATTTTGTGTGTGTGGGAGAGATAGAGATTGGATTGTGTGTGAGAGAGAGGGAGATTGGATTGTGTGTGTGTGTGAGAGGGAGAGAGATAGAGATTGGATTGTGTGTGTGTGAGAGAGATGGAGATAGAGATTGTATGATGTGTGTATATGTGTGTGTGTGAGAATGAGATTGGATTGTGTGTGAGTTTGTGTGCATGTGTGTGAGAGAGATTGGATTGTGCGTGTATGTGAGAGGGAGATTGGATTGTGCGTGTGTGTGTAAGAGGGAGATTGGATTGTGCGTGTGTGCCAGAGAGAGAAAGAGATTGGATATTGTGTGTATGTGTGAGAGAGATAGAGATTGGATTGTGTGTGTGTGTGTGTGTGAGAGAGATAGAGATTGGATTGTGTGTGTGAGAGAGATTGAGATTGGATTTTGTGTGTGTGTGAGAGGGAGATTGGATTGTGGGTGTATGTGAGAGGGAGATTGGATTGTGCATGTGTGTGTGAGAGGGAGATTGGATTGTGCGCGTGTGTGAGATAGAGATAGAGATTGGATTGTGTGTGTATATGTGAGAGAGAGGTTGGATTGTGTGTGTGAGAGAGGGAGATTGAATTGTGTGTGTGAGAAAGATAGAGATTTCATTGTGTGTGTGTGAGAGAGATAGAGATTGGATTGTGTGTGAGAGAGAGAGAGAGAGAGATTGGATTTTATGTGTGTGAGAGAGATTGTGATTGGATTGTGTGTGTGAGAGAGGGAGATTGGATTGTGTGTGTGTGTGTGTCTGTGAGAGATAGAGATTGGATTGTGTGTGTGTGTGTGAGAGAGAGAGATAGAGAGATTGGATTGTATTTTTGTGTGAGAGAGATAGAGATTGGATTGTGTGTGTGAGAGAGAGAGATATAGATTGGATTGTGTGTGTGAGAGAGATAGAGATTGGATTGGGTGTGTGTGTGTGTGAGAGAGAGAGATAGAGAGATTGGATTGTATTTTTGTGTGAGAGAGATAGAGATTGGATTGTGTGTGTGAGAGAGAGAGAGAGAGATTGGATTGTGTGTGTGAGAGAGATAGAGATTGGATTTTGTGTGTGTGTGAGAGAGAGAGAGATTGGATTGTGTGTGTGTGACAGAGAGAGATTGGATGGTGTGTGTGTGAAAGAGAGATAGAGATTGGATTGTGTGTGTGAGAGAGAGAGATAGAGATTGGATTGTGTGTATGAGAGAGAGATAGAGATTGGATTGTGTGTGTGTGAGAGAGATAGAGATTGGATTGTGTGTGAGAGAGAG
>NW_028270159.1:8932935-8970435 GCF_037043375.1 Chiloscyllium plagiosum | reverse complement strand
ATATGTACAAAGAGCCCTTTGTGTAAATACAGACACAGCCCACAGCTGAGTGAGGAACATGAAGGTACATTTCTGACCCCCTCCTTTCATGCGGTAACTCAGCACCTCTATAGTTTAAAACCATTGGGATTTAAATCTCTGGAGTGATCCAACATCTTGTCTACCAGTGAAACAACTCCTCAAACCTTTACCAAAGGGCTCAAGCTTGATGTGTTTCTTGTATCGCGTCACCTTGACATTTAATTAAGGATTGCTAACCCAGAGAGAATTCAGTTAATCTGCGTGACATGACTGGGAGCATGCGAAAGGAAAACAAGTCTTAGGGTTTTTTAAAATTAAAAATGTTTTATTTTCCTTGTCATTTTCATTGAATGGGCCTATTTATCCGCTGTAAAAGACATGGGAATTGGAAATAAAGATCATTTGATGCTTTGGTCAATGATTGAATGATGGAAGAAGGGTGTTCTCTTTCTGATTGGCTGTGGGGCAACCAATGGCAGGAGTTTGGGGCTGGGGCCACTGGGGAGGAATCCTCTGGGTATGCACCCAATCCAGGGTTGGTAACTGTAAGGTCTGTGCACTGCCCTGTTTTTGGTGCCTCAAACTTAAGAATCACACAACACCAGGTTATAGTCCTACAGGTCTATTTGGAAGCACTAGCTTTCGGAGCGCTGCTTCTCCCTCAGGTGGTTGAGACATTTTTGGTGTCTCAGACACTGAGTTCTCCAATTTCACGCAACCTTCCCACCCACCCCCCAGCTCCCTTTCCAACCCCTCCCTTCCATTCCTCCCACCGAACTGTACTTCCAGTCACCAACCAAATTCTCCCATCATTACCTCACCATTCCGACCCTCTCCTCCCTCAAAACCCTCAGCCCCCTTTATGTGCAGCTGTCCCCACTCCCACCCCCAGCTCTGAAGAAGGGTTACACCCGAAATATTGACTTCTCCACCTCCTGATGCTGCCTGGCTTGCTATGTTCTCCCAGCCTCCTGCCTGTCTACTTTCGATTTCAGCACCTGCAGTTTTTTTTTGTCTTAGACCATCCACATGTCCATATGTTTTAACAGATTAAGGTGAAGTAACAGCCTAGTGGTATTATCAATAGACTATTCCTCCAGAGACCTGCAGGTGATATTCTGGGGATTCAGGTTCAAATCCCTGCCATGGAAAGGATGGAATTTGAAATCAATTTTTTTAAAAATCAGGAATTTGATGTTGGTGATGATATTGTCGGAGAAACCCCATCTGGGTCACTAATGCCCTTTATGGAAGGAAACTGCCGTTCTTACCTGATGTAGCCTACACGTGACTCCAGACCCACAGCAATGGGGTTGACTCTTACCTCCCCTCTACAATGGCGACTTGGTTGTGTCAGTCACAAGGAAGTCACAAAAGAGAAACCTGCAACAGTTCAGGAAGGCAGCTCACCCCCACCTTCTCAAGGGGTAACTAGGGACGGGCAATAAACGCTGGACCCAGCCAGCAATGCCCACATCCCACAAGTGAGTGAAAAGTAATTAAAGTATTGCTCTGTAATGTTTTTTTTTGCTTTTGAAGCTGTTAATTGGTTTGGTCCCTCTGTGCTGATACAGCAGTTAGAGGGGTGAGGGGGGGGAAGGGTGGGGAATGGGGGGGGAGAGAGAGACAGAGGGGGAGGGGGAGAGAGAGAGAGTGCGAAAGAGACCAAGATCGAGATACAGATCACAGCACCTGGAGCTTCTCCTGTCTCTGGGTCCCTTAACACTCCCACAACCCACCTCCGCAAATCAATCCCACGGCCCCCTAATATTATTGTCCAGGGCAGACCCCCTCAAAACATTTCAAGAAAGTAGCCCAGAACCTAATTTTGCTGGTTGTTTAAGCAGGTTTAAAGTGGATATGCCAGGAGAGATGCAGCAGGTCAAACCACTTGGTTTTAAACAGAATAGAATTTATTTACAGGATTACTGAATGAAAAGAGAACAGAATGCTGAATAACTTAACCTATCCAAAAACCCAGTTGAATATCCACACTTAATGATGCTGTTCCTAGTTTGGAGGAACCGCGATTATCCAAATGTTACGGGTGGGGAATATTTTGTTCGGTTAATTGAATGCTGGATAACACAGTTAGCCAAGCGTCCAGACCTTGTGATCTTGTTCGGTTAATCAAATGTCAGGTAATTGAGGTTCCTCTGCACTTGCAACAATCCCCATAAACACCCCTCGGCACAAAATGTAAAACCAAGCCTGGAGTCTTACAGGAGAGAGATGTCAGAGAGAGAGGACCAGCCTGGCCCTGCTCCTTTGGGTTCAGCAGCTTCACCACTGCCTGACTGCTGTCAGTGAATAGCCAGACCAGAGAAAAGCTGAGCTGGGAGAACTGACCACTCCCCTTTTATTGTACAAGGGTTTTTTTCTCTCTTTTTAACTTGAAAGCCTGTTTCCTGTGGCAGTATCTGTTTGCTATAATCAACCTGGCCCTAAAGAAGCTTCAGAGTCTGTGTCTTTTACAACCCCTCTCGGGGGAAAAAAAGCCAAGGACGACATAAACTTGTTAAAGCAACAACATCATCACACTTATCACTCCTGTGCACTCCCCCATCACACCCGCATCCTTATCATGCCCCAATCATAGGAGCAGGAGTAAACCATTCGGCCCTTCGAGTCTACCCTACCATTCCATATGATCATGGCCGACTCTCTATCTCAATGGTGTATTCCCACTTTGTTCTCACAGCTCTTGATTCCTGAATGAATCTATCTCTTCCTTGAAAGAGATCTCATCAAAAGTTCAGGTACCAGCCCCTGTTCCCTCTAAACTGTATGCCTGCCCACATGCAGCCTGTCCAAGGTCCAGTAGATAGTGATTACCACTGACTGCCCCTTCAGGGAATCACTGCTATATGCAAGTCTCAGAGGCTGAGACATCCCGAAAGAAGATTACAGGGAGCACTGGTTACAGCACGATTTTATCAGACAATTACACACAATTTGGTTGTTCATATTATACAGCTAGCACCATTGCTTTGAACTTGACCCCCTGCAATATCTGGACAGCAACATCAATGAAAATAATTGAACTGTAAAAGCACCACAAAGAGGAATCCCATGTGCAAACAAGAATATCTTGAACTAACGCTGATGGAGTCAGTTGTCACAGGACTCCAGATTTCACTTCCAATTTTAAAAATGGACAAACCTTCCAATAAATCAGCACAAACACCTTCACTTGTCATAATCAGCTATTTCTGTCCACGACAAGTGGGTTTTGATAATTGAGAAAAAACACTTTGCAACCGAGTGATATGAATTTTCTTATTTTAAATTGAATTTCAATGTGCTTTAAAATGCAAAGCACTTCTCTCCCTCTCGGTCTCGGTCCCTCTTCCTCTCTCTCGCTCTGTTTCTCTCTCTGCCTCTCGCTGAAATTCCACCCTCTTGTCCATCCCGGATTGTAATCTCTCTGCTATTGGTGGCCATGTAGGTTCCCTACAGGGTGATGAAATAGGCACTTGGCACACTTACCTTGATTGGTTGTTGCATTGAATTGGCTGTACAGGACATTGGTTAGGCCACTTTTGGAATATTGAGTGCAGTTCTAATCTCCTTCCTATCGGAAGGATGTTGTGAAACTTGAAAGGGTTCAGAAAAGGTTTACAAGGATGTTGGCAGGGTCGTGATTTGGAGATGCTGGTGTTGGACTGGGGTGTACAAAGTTAAAAATCACACAACACCAGGTTATAGTCCAACAGGTTTATTTGGAAGCACTAATTTTTGAAGCGCTGCTCCTTCATCAGGTGGTTATATTTTGAAAAAGACCTGGATTGTTTGTTAAGTCTCTCATCTTTTAGAATGAACATGTTGGTTTCAGTTCTTTCATATCGCAGAACTTTTTAAAAGTTACATTCTGAAGTGAACTTTAACAATTGGTGTCACGTCGACCCACGTAATGCATTGAAGGTATGAGGTGTCCTGTGTGAGGCTGTCTGGCTAGGGTTGAAGGGTTTGAGCTATAGGGAGAGGCTGAATAGGCTGGGGCTGTTTTCCCTGGAACATCGAATGCTGAGGGGTGACCTTATCGAGGTTTATAAAATCATGAAGGGCATGGATAGGATAAATAGACAAAGTATTTTCCCTGGGATCGGGGAGTCCAGAACTAGAGGACATAGGTTTAGGGTGAGAGGGAAAGATATAAAAGGGATCCAAGGCACAACGTTTTCACACAGAGGGTGGTACGTGTATGGAATGAGCTGCCAGAGGAAGTGGTGGAGGCTGGTACAATTACAGCACTTAAAAGGCATCTGATGGGTATATGAATGGGAAGGGTTTAGAGGGATATGGGCCAAGTGCTGGCAATTGGGACTAGATTAACTTAGGATATCTGGTCAGCGTGGACGAATTGGGCCGAAGGGTCTAATGACTTTATAAGTTTCCATCTGTCCCTGTGAGAAACGAAGCTCACTCACTTCAATAATTTCAGTCCGAGACAAGATCTGAATCAGTAGTATAGTTTATTACGCTCTTGCAAGAGGGGTGTTGTGTCCACTGTCCACAAGGCAGGCACACACACTGAATTTAACCAGTACACAATATTTATGTAATTCGTTTCTCTTCCCTCCTCCCCTGTTTACATCTGTTTCTAATCTAAACCCGGCTGTTTATCTCTGAACTCATCCGGCCTTGTCCATGACAAAATGTTTATCTCTGGCCTCACAAGGCTGTTTGACCACCTCCCTCTTATTATTATTTATCCTTCTTCACTGCCATCTGTTTCCATGCTTGCCAAAGCAATATTTCTTTTTATTCTTTATTTACACAGAATCTTATGACCGCTTGATGGTGGTCATTTTTTTTGTTTTTGCTGAAGCAGGAAACAGATGCTTGTAACTGTTAGTACAGGCATATCTAGCTTAACCTACCCCCCCCCCCCCCCCCTCCCCCCCCTCCCTCACAGCACCTTATCTATTTGTCTGTAACATCTATCCTTGTTTGCAGGCACATTTCATTCTTGTATGCACATTTTAGCTAACACAAAAACAATTATATATTTATTCACATAGTTTTTATTCTTGTTAACTCAGCTCTTGGCTGAAACAATTATACACTGGTGTGAGTTCATTTACCTTGCATAAGCAATTATGATTGCAGAAGTAACACTGCTTTGCCTATATCCCACAGTCCCTGTTCCCTTGAAGAAGTATCTTCAAACTGACCAAGTCTTTGGCCTAATATTGAATGCCTGCGTGTCTGTGTACCCCCCAGTTCTGCGGTAGCTTTATGTTTTTCTCTCTCTCTGTCACTCGGTAATTGGCTCTAGGCACCTCGGAATGGTTGCTATGCTGGACATTGATGTTGTCAGAGAGGCTGATATTTGACGTTAGGAATTAACGGCAGCAGTCGGGCTGTGGGGAGGGGTGTGTACCCTGGCTGCAGATTGTGTTGTGGGGGGCGGGGGAGGTGCAGCCATAATGTTACCGGGTTCATCATCCCAAACTCCAGGCCAGTGCCCTGGGGGAATGGCGTTCAAATCCCACTACAGCAGTTGGTGCAGTTTGAATGCTATAAAGGTTTGGAATTTAAAAGTTGTAGTCTCGTGGAGACCATCATTGATTGTTGGGAAAACCCATCTGGCTCACCCTTTGGGAGAGAGTAAAGCTCACTGCTGTCCTTCCCCAGCCTGGCCTTTATGTGACTCCAGACCCTCACAAATCTGGTTGATTCTTAATTACCCTTAATTAAGGATGAACCTGGCCTAACCAGTGACACCCTCACCCTGTGAACAAGTAACAAACACATAGGGAGCAGGTTTGACTGAATCCCTGAACAGACCAGGATCCGGGATGTCCCTGGGCATTTGGGCTAATCCTACAATTGGGGACTAGATCTTCTGCCTTTGCCGATGGCTCCAATATGTTTCCAGCTCTCTTTAAGCCTTCTAGAACAGGCAGAGCGAGATTGGAGCAGGGATCTTTCCCTCTTACTGCCCTTCCCCCACTCCCTGTAAACGACCTCTCCCTGGTTAGAGGGGTTGTATGGAGTTTGCCTCGTGGGGTTCTGTCAAAACATAGACCACTCAAAAGCTGAATGAGATTAACAGCCCACGATCCTGCAGCACCCGCTCGCTCTGAACCGATACCTTGTGACAGAGAACGGCAGGAGGCCAGCCTGGCTCTGTTGGGGTTTAGGTTAAAGATTTCATCCGGAGTCCTATTTTAAGCTGAAGACTTGTGATGCATTCAACACAGAAGTGCTCGCTCTCTCTCTCTCTCTCGCACACTGCTGTACCCACTCATTCTCTCTGTCAGCCTCTTATCCTCCATTTCTGCCTCCACTTTCTCTCTGGTGCTTTATCTCTCTCTTTGTCCCTATCCATCAGCATTCAGGGTTTCAATATTTAAACCATTGTCCTGCACAGGGCAGCTAATGTCCCCATACGGCTGCTGTCTTGTTAGTGGGGGTTTAATCTGAGGGTCACCACGCCTCAGACAAGGGGAGAGGTTTCGAAGGAGAGTTCTTCATGATGACTTCGGCTGCTGTGGGCATTGCACTAACCGTTCCTCTCGTAGCAGAATATGCATCATGTTTCAGATACACAGCTAGCTCATCCACTTTAAATCCTGTGTTTGATCTTCAATACCTTCCCTAATCTGGGATCCACCCGTTGCCCTTCCCCCATATAGGATCCACCCGTTGCCCTTCCCCCATATAGGATCCACCCGTCACCCTTCCCCCATCTGGGATATGCTTTGAGCCTTTTCCCCCAATTTGGAGTCCACTTAAGGATCCACTCAGCACCTTTCCCCCATCTGGAATCGCTTAGGGATCAACTCAGCACCCTTCGCCCGCCCCCATCTGGAATCGCTTAGGAATCAACTCAGCACCCTTCCCCGCCCCCATCTGGAATCGCTTAGGAATCAACTCAGCACCCTTCCCCCACCCCCATCTGGAATTGCTTAGGGATCCACTCAGCACCCTTCCCCCACCCCCATCTGGAATTGCTTAGGGATCCACTCAGCACCCTTCCCCCACCCCCATCTGGAATTGCTTAGGGATCCACTCAGCACCCTTCCCCCGCCCCCATCTGGAATTGTTTAGGGATCCACTCAGCACCCTACCCCCGCCCCCATCTGGAATTGCTTAGGGATCCACTCAGCACCCTACCCCTGCCCCCATCTGGAATTGCTTAGGGATCCATTCAGCACCCTTCCCCCATCTGGTATCGCTTAGGGATCCACTCAGCACCCTTTCCCCGCCCCTATCTGGAATTGCTTAGGGATTCACTCTGCGCCTTCCCCCTCTGGAATCACTTAGGGATCTATTCCGTGCCCTTCCCATCTGGAATTGCTTCGGGATCCACGCAGTGCTCTTCCCCCAATGTGGGGTCCACTCAGGGATGCCCTCAGCGCCCTTCCCCGACCCCTGATCCCATCAGTGTCCTTCCTCCATCTGGGATGCCCCTCCCCCCCCCCCCCCCCCAGGAGTGATCAAAACCGATTTGATCCACCTGCCCTGTTGTCTACTGCTAGAGAGGATGTTCTTGGGCCTACCACCACCCCAGGCCTCACTCCCAGGGAAACACCAGCAAAACTGGTGAGTGAGTCTACATTGTCTTGTGTATTTCAAAATGGAGCTCCAATATGACCAGTGTGTTCATTTCATTTCTCATTGGGTTGGGGGCAGGGTGTTTAAAAACAATATTATTCTGTCTGGTATGTCCCAGAAATTATAAATCCTGGTCCCTGTAAATCGACAGACCTCCCCATAGCTTTTACAACAGTGTCATCTTTACAACGAGTTATTAAAATTTTTTAATCTGTAAATATTGTAAAACATTTTAAAAATGGTACTTTCTTGTATTAAAAGGCAAATTTGGCTTCCTTTTGTAACTGCACAAGCCCTACTTTGTCAATCTACAAATGGGCTTTTCTGCAAATGGCAATTAATGTTCCTATAAATTGTGAATGTTAAATCTGACTTTTTTTTTCTTCAAATGTACTGGGGGAGGAAGTGTGTAAGTTTTAAAAAAATTCTTAAAATTTTTAAAATTGTAGAGAGCATGAGCCCAGCATGTCTAAGCACTTAAGAAATGCTTAAGAATTTTTAATTTTATTTCTTTATTTTTCTACCTCTGTAGCTAAGATTTTGTACCGTGCTACCTTTGTACCTGAGAAAATGGTGCCAGGAATGGTGACATTGTACATTTTTCACTGTCCTGTATGTCTATACAGGAGTATACATGGCAATAAAATCTAATTCTATTTCTCAAATTCACTCATGGGACATGGGCATCACTGACTGGTCAGTGTTTATTGCCCATCCTTAGTTGCCCCTTGAGAAAGTTGGGGGGTGAGCTGACTTGAATCGCTGCAGTCCGTGTGCTGTGGGTTGACCCACAATGCCTTTAGGGAGGGAATTCCAGGATTTTGACCCAGTGACACTGAAAGAACGGTGATATATTTCCAAGTCAGGATGGTGAGTGGCTTGGATGGGAATTTGTAGGGATGGTGTTCCCAAATATCTGCTGCCCTTGTCCTTCTAGATGGAAGTGGTCCTGGGTTTGGAAGGTGCTGTCTGAGGATCTTTGGTGAATTTCTGCAGTTCATCTTGTAGATGGTACACAGTGCTGCTACTGAGTGTCGGTGGTGGAAGGAGTGGAAATGGTGTTAGGTCTCATTGTACACATTCTGTAACAGCGTGGCTCCAGAGAGACTTGTGTAGTCCTTGTCCATGGGTCAATAAAACCTAATGACTGTAACAGTCTGGGACAGTACAGAAAGAAGGCCATTCAGCCCAACTTGTCAGTGCCAACTTGTGACCAAAGAATTGAATTGAATTTATTGTCACATGTACCGAGGCACAGTGAAAAGCTTTGTTTTGTGAGCAATACAGGCAGATCACAGAGTTAAGTTGCATAGATAGTAAATAATAGGTAAACAGTGGCAAAAACAACGACACAGGTACAGGCGAATGTTAAGTGTTTGTTTTCAGTATTCTAACAACAGTAGGGTAGAAACTGTTTTGAAACCAGCTGGTGTGTGTGTTCAGGCTTCGGTACCTTCTCCCCGATGGTAGAGGTTGTAGAAAAACATTGCCAGGGTGGGATGGGTCTTTGAGAATGCTGGCGGCCTTTCCTTGACACCGGGCCTGGCAGATGGATTCTGTAGATGGGAGGTTGGCCTTTGTGATTGTCCGGGCCGAGTTCACCACTCTCTGTAACCGTCTCCGATCTTGAATGGTACAGTTGCCATACCAGGTAGGGAAACATCCAGACAGAATGCTCTCGATGACGCACCTATTTAACAGGTAAACACTGGAATGCTGATCTTGACATCTTGAGGGTCAGATTCCACAAGGGTTTGTAGTCACGTTACACAAAGCCCAGGTTAGCCCATACTTGGAACTCACTGTGGGCTGCTTGAGGCATCATGCATTAGGAACTGTATCTCTGGAGTGCAGTGTCAATTCACCAGAATGATATCTACACTCGAAAGGTTACGCTCAGAGGAGATTCCACCACCTGCTGCTGTAGGACTTTAGGAGGTTAAAGGATAATTCAATGAAAGATTTCAAAGCTTTGATTTTCAGGGAGAAATTAATTCTGTTGGTTGAGAATCTAGGATCAGGGTAGAGCCTAAATCATGCAAAATGCTCCTTCACATGATTGTTTGGTACAGGTTTCAAACTCTTTCCGTTTTTAATTTGAAATTTGTGATGGATAAAGTAGAATTATCCAAAGATTGGGTGGGAAATGGAGCCAGGTTGCTGACTTGCTTAGGTTTCATTGAATGCTAGCACAGGTTTGACAGGCCGAATGGCCTCCTTTGGGAAAACTGTCCTTTCTCTCAGGAAGAAACGAAGTCTTTCTTATTTGTTTATCGTAAACACATGGTGAGATCGTGATCATTTTGCAAGGGGACAGTGATGTTCAAACTCTCTGCTATATTGTACAGTGAATGTACGCACGCCAAGAGGCAATGGCCAAGTGATTACTATCGCTAGACTATTCATTCAGGAAACTCAGCAAATGCTCTGGGGACCTGAGTCTGAACCCTGCTATGGCAGAGGGTGGAATTGGAATTCAGTAATAATCTGGAATTAAGAATCTAATAATACAAAGATTTCCAGGTCAGCTGAATTGGCCATGCTAAATCGTCCATCGTGTTAGGTGCATTAGTCAGGGGTAAATGTAGAGGAATGGGTGGGTTACTCTTCAGAGGGTCGATGTGGACCTGTTGGGCCAAAGGGCCTGTTTCCATACCGTAGGGAATCTAATCGAATCGAATCGAATGACCATGAAACCATTGCCAATTGTTAGAAAAACCCATCTGGGTCACTAATGACCCTTAGGGAAAGGAAGCTACCATCCTTACCTGGTCTCGCCTACATGTGACTCCAGACCCACAGCAATGGGGTTGACTCTCCACTGCCCCCAGCCTACTAAGCCACTCAGTTGAAGGGCAATTAGGGACAGGCAATAAATGTTGGCCAGCCAGAGGTGTCTTCATCCCATGAATCAAGTAAAATTAATCAATTGTCAAATATTTATTGTCAATAGAGGGTTGATTGAAGGTTGAAGTGTCCATGAATTCATGGTATCTCTCTTTCCCTCTCTCCCCCACCTCCATCTCTTTCTCTCTATTTCATTCTCTCACCCTTTCTGTCCTGTGTTCCTCTGTCTCTGGCCCTCTCTCTCCCCCACTCTGTTGCCCCACTTTCTCCTCCTGCTCTCTATCTCCCTTCCCTCTATGCTCCAACTCTCCTCCATCTTTTCTCCTTCCCCACCTCCCCCTCGACCTACTTCTCTGTTTCCCTTCTCACTCTATCTCTCTCCCTCTCCCTCTTCCTCTATCTACCTCTTTCTCTGTCCTCTCTGACCCTACTCTGTCTCTTCCTCTCTATCCTCTTCCCCCCTCCTCCCCCTCCTCTTTCCCTCCCTCTCTCTTCTTTCAATCCCTCTCTCCTCTTTCCCTCCTTTTCTCCTCTTTCCCTCCTTCTCTCCTTTCCCTCCTTCTCTCCTCTTTCACTCTCTCTTCCCTTTCACTCTCTCTCCTTTTTCTCTCACTCTCTCTCATTTTTTTCTCCCTCTCCCCTCTTTCTCCCTCCCCCTTTCTCTGTCTGCTCCCTCTCTCTCTTCAACCCTCTCTCTCTCTTACCCCCTTCCCTCTCTCTCCTACCCCTTTCCCTCTCTCTCTCATTTCCCTCTCTCACCTCCTTCTCTCTGTCTCTGTCTTGTTCCCCCCGTGTTTCCCCTCTCTCTTCCTCCCCCCCTTATCCCTCTCTCTCTTCCCCCCCCACTTTTCTCTCTCTCTCTCTCTTTCCCCCTCCCTTCCTTCTCTCTCTCTTCCCTCGCTCTCTCGTTTCCCTCCTTCTCTCCCTCTTCCATCCCCCTCCCTCTCTTCCCCTGCTCTTGCCCCCCTCCCCCTCCCAGTTCACTGAGGAGAAACTGGGACAGGCAGAGAAGACGGAGCTGGATGCTCACTTTGAGAACCTGCTGGGGCGTGCAGACAGCACCAAAAACTGGACTGAGAAGATCCTGCGCCAGACTGAGGTCCTGCTTCAACCCAACCCAAGTAAGATCAGCCGGGGCAGGAGCTTCCATCTCGTACTGCCCTGGGTCTGCTCGGGTAACGCTCACATTAACAAACACTCAAAATCAAATGTTGAATTCTAAAGGGGAAACTGTGATTTTGAAAAGGTACTGGAAAGGCTCGATGAGGGCAATGCTGCTGATGTGATGTACATGGAGATATTTGAAATGCTGCCACACATCAGGCCTGTGAGGAAAGTTGTAGGCCGTGGAATAAAATGGTCAGTAACAACAAGGATACAAAATTGTCTGAATGAGCAGGAAAGAGAGAGGAATAATCAATGGATATTTTTCAGGCTGGAGGATTTTCAGGCCCCAAGGATCAATATTAGGATTTTTGTTCTTCCTGGTATACATTAATGACTTAGGTGTTGGCGTGCTGAGGGCAACTTTACAGATGACACTAAACCTGGAGGAATTGTAAATGGTGAGGGGGACAGCCTGGAACTGCAAGAGGACATTGACAAGTTAGCGGAGAGGTAGCAGATGAAGTTAAATGCAGAGAAGTGTGAGGAGGCACACTTTGGTCAGAAGAACATTAAAAGACAACATTAAATAAGGGATATAATTCTAAAGGGGGTGCAGAAGCAGAGGGAACTGGGGATATATCTGCACAATCACTGAAGGTGGCAGGACAGTTAATAGTGCATACAGTGTCCTCGACTTTATTAACAGGGGCTTGGGATACCAGAGCACGGAGGTGATGTTGAGCTGGTACAAGACACTGGTTGGACCTCAGATGGAGGATTGTGTACAGCTGTGGGCCCCACATTATACAAAAAAATGTGAATGTATCGGAGAGCGAGTGCAGGACTGGTTTACGAGAATGGTTGCAGAGGATGAGAAACTTTGGTTCTGAGAATCGATTGAAAAAATTGAAACTGTTCTCCTGAAGAGAAGAAAGCTAAGAAACCCATGACTGGCTTTGGGGAGTAATTGGGGAGAAAGTGTTCCCACTTGTAAAAGGAACAAGAGAGACATCGATTTAAAGTGAGCTGCAAGGATCTTGGAGCATAGAGCAGCACAACACAGGAACAGGCCTTATGGCCCACCCTGTCCGTACTGACCAAGATGCTATTCCAAACTGATCCCATCGACCTGCACATGGTCCATATCCCTGTATTCCCTGCCTGTCCATGTTTCTGAAATCTTGCTCCCTCAGCAAGGCTATGGAATTAATCAGCCACAGGATGGTTGGATAAAATGGTGTGCGGGGAAACGGAGAAGCCTCATTCTGGAAGGTTCCGAACACGATGTGCAAAAAGCCTATTTGTCCATCTGCACCAACTCTGTAACCCCTGCAGGTGCAGCTCAAGTATTTAGATTAGATTCTCTACAGTGTGGAAACAGGCCCTTCAGCCCAACTAGTCCACACTGACCCTCTAAAGAGTAACCCGCCCAGACCCATTTCCCTCTGACTAATTGATCTAACACTATGGGCAGTTTAGCATGGCCGATTCACCTGACCTGCACATCTTTGGACTGTGGGAGGAAACCAGAGCATCCGAAGGAAACCCACACAGACACGGGGAGAATGTGCAAACTCTACACAGACAGTCCCCCGAGGCTGGAATCGAACCTGGGACCCTGGTACTGTGAGGCAGCAGTGCTAGCCACTGTGCCGCCCATCTAAGTCTCTGTACCTCTAACATAAGACCCTAACACACAGGAGCAGGAGTAGGCCATTCAGCCCTTTGAACCTGCTCCACCATTCATATGATCATGGCTGATCATCCAACTCCATCCCCTGTTCCTGCTTCGCGCCCCCAACACCTTTTGATCCCTTTAGCCCTAAGAACTGTATCCACCACATAGTCATAGTTATAGAGTTACTCATCCATGCTGACCAGATATCCTAACCTAACCTAGTCCTGTTTGCATTTGGCCCATATCCCTCTCAACCCTTCCTATTCATATACCTATCCAGATGCCCTGTAGTTCAGGACTCCCCCACCCCAGGGAAAGATCTTGTCAATTTACGCTATCCATGTCTCTCATGATTTTGTAAAACTCAAAAAGGCCCTTGAAAATATTGAATGTTTTTTCTGTGGCAGACAATTCCCGTTATAGGAATCCTGAAAATTTGCCTCAACTGCCCCTTTTTCGTTTCTTAAAGACATTTTGTTTGATTTTAATTTTATCCCTTCATGGGATGTGGGTAGCTCCGACAAGGGGCAGCATTTATTGCCCGTCCCTAACTGCCCTTGAAGTGAGTGGCTTTGTCAGCTATTTCCCAGGGCAGTGAAGAGCCAATCATGTTGCTGGAATCAGATGTAGGCCAGACCAGGTAAGGACGGCAGATTTCCTTCCTGAAAGGGCATTAGAGTTTTTACAAACAAGGTTAGCTGGCCATGATTGTAGAAGCTTTTAATCCCAAATTTTTTTATTGAATTAAAACTTCACCAGCCGTGGTTGCATAGACAACAGGAGCAGGATTAGACCATTCATCCCCTCCAAGGTAAAAACAATGACTGCAGATGCTGGAAACCAGATTCTGGATCAATGGTGCTGGAAGAGCACAGCAGTTCAGGCAGCATCCGAGGAGCTTCAGCAAAATCGACATTTTGGGCAAAAGCCCTTCATCAGGAATAAAGGCAGAGAGCCTGAAGCGTGGAGAGATAAGCTAGAGGAGGGTGGGGGTGGGGAGAGAATAGCATAGAGTACAATAGGTCAGTGGGGGAGGAGATGAAGGTGATAGGTCAGGGAGGAGAGGGTGGAGTGGATAGGTGGAAAAGGAGATAGGCAGGTAGGACAAGTCCGGACAAGTCATGGGGACTGGAAGTTTGAAACTAGGATGAGGTGGGGGAAGGGGAAATGAGGAAGCTATTGAAGTCCATATTGATGCCCTGGGGTTGAAGTGTTCCGAGGCGGAAGATGAGGCGTTCTTCCTCCAGGCGTCTGGTGGTGAGGGAGCGGCGGTGAAGGAGGCCCAGGACCTCCATGTCCTCGGCAGAGTGGGAGGGGGAGTTGAAATGTTGGGCCACGGGGCGGTATGGTTGATTGGTGCGGGTGTCTTGGAGATGTTCCCTAAAGCGCTCTGCTAGGAGGCGCCCAGTCTCCCCAATATAGAGGAGACCGCATCGGGAGCAACTAATCTTGCCCCCCTCACTAGTTCTGGACTCCCCCACCCCAGGGAAAAGACTTTGTCTATTTATCCTATCCATGCCCCTCATGATTTTATAAACCTCTATAAGGTCACCCCTCAGCCTCCGATGCTCCAGGGAAAACAGCCCCAGCCTGTTCAACCTCTCCCTATAGCTCAAATCCTCCAACCCTGGCAATATCCTTGGATCCCTTTCAAGTTTCACAATATCTTTCCGATAGGAAGGAGACCAGAATTGCATGCAATATTCCAACAGTGGCCTAACCAATGTCCTGTACAGCCACAACATGACCTCCCAAATCCTGTACTCAATACTCTGACCAATAAAGGAAAGCATACCAAACGCCTTCTTCACTATCCTATCTACCTGCGACTCCACTTTCAAGGAGCTATGAACCTGCACTCCAAGGTCTCTTTGTTCAGCAACACTCCCTAGGACCTTACCATTAAGTGTATAAGTCCTGCTAAGGTTTGCTTTCCCAAAATGCAGCATCTCGCATTTATCTGAATTAAACTCCATCTGCCACTTCTCTGCCCATTGGCCCATCTGGTCAAGGTCCTGTTGTAATCTGAGGTAACCTTCTTTGCTTCAATGACACCTCCAATTTTGGTATCATCTGCAAACTTACTAACTGTACCTCTTATGCTTGCATCCAAATCATTTATGTAAATGACAAAAAGTAGTGGACTCAGCACCGATTCTTGTGGCACTCCACTGGTCACAGGCCTCCAGTCTGAAAAACAATCCTCCACCACCACCCTCTGTCTTCTACCTTTGAGCCAGTTCTGTATCCAAATGGTTAGTCCCCCTGTATTCCATGAGATCTAACCTTGCTAATCAGTCTCCCATGGGAACCTTGTTGAATGCCTTACTGAAGTCCATATAGATCACATCTACCGCTCTGCCCTCATCAATCCTCTTTGTTACTTCTTCAAAAAACTCAATCAAGTAAGTGAGACATAATTTCCCACACGCAAAGCCATGTTGACTATCCCTAATCAGTCCTTGTCTTTCCAAATACATGTACATCCTGTCCCTCAGGATTCCCTCCAACAACCTGTCCACCACTGAGGTCAGGCTCACCGGTCTATAGTTCCCTGGCTTGTCTTTACCACCCTTCTTAAACAGTGGCACCACGTTAGCCAACCTCCAGTCTTCCGGCATCTCACCTGTGACTATCGATGATACAAATATCTCAGCAAGGGACCCAGTGATCACATCTTTGGACTGTGGGAGGAAACCGGAGCATCCAGAGGAAACCCACACAGACGCAGGGAGAATGTGCAAACTCCACACAGTCAGCTGAGGCTGGAATCGAACCCAGGTCCCTGGTGCCGTGAGGCTACAGTGCTAACCACTGGGCCACCAAGACCTTTTCCTGCTCTGGTATACTCTCTTCCACCCTCTTCTGTCAGGCAGAAGATATAAAAGTTAATATTTAATTATGAACAGATTCAAGAGCAGCTTCCTCCCGGCTGTTGTCAGACTTTTGAATGAACCTCTTTCATGTTAATACCGATCGCTCTCTGCACCTTCTCAGTTGCTGTAATGCTGTATCCTGCATTCTGTTGTTACCTGATGCATTTGTAGAGTACAATCTCTCTGTAAAGCACTTAAGACAACACTTCTCACTGCACCTCATGTGGCAGTAATAAATCAAATCCAATTATTAGCTCAGTGACCTTCCTGCTGTACCCATGTCTCCCCCATTCTCACTGGTCTCCTGTGATGACATATTTGTAGTCACCATTAATTTATTTCTGACTGAGTTGAGTTCTATTCCCTCCAGATTACATTGTGCTGTAACCTTTTGTGGAGCTATCACTGGGGGCTGCCCATGAGGGAGTCCCAGTGGGGAGCATTGTAACCTCTTCTCTCGGGAACTCTGCTGCCAGTCGCTCGTCCTTTTAAACCTCACTTGTTTTCTTTCTCTCTTTTTATATAAGAAATGGAAGCAGGAGACTGCCCTGTTATTCAGTTAGCTCAACCTCACTCTTTCTGCACTATCTCTATCTCTGTCAGCAAACCTATCGACCTCTGTCTTGAAGCTTCTCAACGATAGAGCTTTGTCAGCTCTCGGGCAGAGAATCCTAAGGATTCGTACAGGTTTTGGGACGTCATGTAGAGGTTGTACAGGACGTCAGTGAGGCCAATTCTGGTTGCCCTGCGATAGGAAGGATATTATTAAATTGGAGAGGGTTCAAATCACACCACAGCAATGAGTGGAGCCTCAATTTAGCACATACATTTAGAATCGAAAGCCTGTCCAATTGGCAGTGACCATAACAATCATCCACAATTATGAAAACAAAACTGATCTGGTTCACTAATGTCCCTCAAGGAAGGAAATCTGCCATCCTTAGCTGGTCTGGCCTCCAAGTGACTCCAGACCCACAGCAGTGCAGGTAGCTCTGAAAAGCCTGTTGGGTAATTAGGGATGGCCAATAAATCGAGTCATGGAGACGTACAGCGCGGAAACACACCCTTCAGTCCAACGCGTCCACACCGAACGTAATCCCAATCTAAACTAGTCCCACCTGCCTGCTCCTGGCCCATATCCCTCCAAACCTTTCCCAATTCATGTTCTTATCCAACTGTCTTTTAAACGTTGTAATTGTACTCACAAGTTCATTCCAGACACAAACCACTCTCTGTGTAAAAAATTGCCCTTCATTTCCTTTTGAAAACTTTCTCTTCTCCCCTTAAAAGTATGCCTCCTAATCTTGAACTCCCCCACCCTAGGGAAATGACTTCTGTCATTCACCTTATCTATGCCCCTCAAGATTTTGTAAGTCTCTATCAGGTCACCCCTCAGCCTCGGACAGTAATGGATAGTACAGTTGTTTCATAAAATGAGAATGTACTTCACTGACTTACCCAAAGTCTTGTCAGTGTAACCGAGCCATATATGACACAGAAGGATGTCAGTCAGTCTGTGCTGGCTCTCTGTGGAACAATCCAGATGTGCAGTTCCACATTCTATCTCCGTAGTCCTGCAGATTTATTATCTCTCGATGTATATTTGACTTCCTTTTGAGATCGAACATCATCTCAACTTCCACCCCTTCAGGGGCAGCAGGTTCTGGTTTGTGACCACTTGCTGCATTAAATGTTCTTCCTCACATCGCTTCTGCATCTCTCATTTGAAATCTTAGAACTATCTCCTCTAGTTCTTGGGCCAACAGCCAATGGGAACAGCCTTTCTTGGTCTACTTTTTCTGACCGGTTATCATCTTCTACACTTCCATCAAATCTCCCCTCCATCTACTTTGTTCCAGCACTTCTCCAAACTTTATAGTTAAAAGAAGACAGTCCTGAAAGGATTCTGTTGTGTCCCATTAGCATGCGGTTAACACACTGTATAATATGAATTGTGTTTGATAGACAGGGGAGCCCAAGATTATGGGGAGATAGACAGGGAAGTGGAGCGCAAACAGATCAGCCATGATATTTTGAACAGTGGAGCAGGTTTGACTTGTCCAATGGTCTGTTCCTGAGTCCTAACTTTCTATACAGGATAAAACAAAACTGAAAAAAAATGGGGATAGAGAATATTCTTCATAATTGAAAGGTGCTACACGTTTTAGGGCAGGCAGTAACAGGATGCACGTTGTCACTTAAAATGTAGGCAGCAGTGCAGCACTATTTTGAATTCCAACATTGCTGAGCAAATGAAAAGTTTCAATTCAGTATTCTCAGAGTACAACTCAGCTGGATCAAGGTAAATTATCTGGTTTGATAGGACCATAGAGAAGGAACCTTACTCTGTCTAACCCAAGCTGTACCTGCTCTGGGAAAATCCTGCTCCCGACTTTGAATCCTGTGACTCAGCAGAGAAAAATAATCTGATAATTACCATTGGCCCAGTCAGTGATGCCCATATCCTGTGAACGAATGAAGAAATGTGAATGTTATTATATAAAGTTGTTCCATGTTTGGCCAAGGTACTGTTGTCAAAGGGTGTCTATTTATCCATGGTCTGTCACTCAACCGTCTCTGTCCACCCCCAACTCTCTCTCTCTCCAATGCCCACATCTTTCTACCCACCCCCAACACACTGTCTCCCCACCTCTCCCTCTCCCCACTCCCCACCTCTCCCTCTCCCCACCTCTCCCTCTCCCCACTCCCCACCTCTCCCTCTCCCCACCTCTCCCTCTCCCCACTCCCCACCTCTCTCTCTCCCCACTACCCCCTCTCCCTCTCCCCACTCCCCCCTCTCCCCACTCCCCCCTCCCCACTCCCCACTCCCCACTCCCCACCTCTCTCTCTCCCCACTCCCCACCTCTATTCTCCCCACTCCCCACCTCTCTCTCCCCACTCCCCACTTCCCACTTCTCTCTGTCTCCCCACTCCCCACTTCTCTCTCTCTCCCCACTCCCCACCTCTCTCTCTCCAAACCCCACCACTCTCTCCCCACCCCCACCTCTCTCTCCCTACTCCCCACCTCTCCCTCTCCCCACTCCCCACCTCTCTCTCTCCCCACTCCCCACCTCTCTCTCTCCCCACTCCCCACCTCTCTCTCTCCCCACTCCCCACCTCTATTCTCCCCACTCCCCACCTCTCTCTCCCCACTCCCCAATTCCCACCTCTCTCTCCCCACTCCCTACTTCCCACTTCTCTCTGTCTCCCCACTCCCCACTTCTCTCTCTCTCCCCACTCCCCACCTCTCTCTCTCCAAACCCCACCACTCTCTCCCCACCCCCACCTCACTCTCTCCCCACCACCACCTCTCTCTCCCTACTCCCCACCTCTCCCTCTCTTCACTCCCCACCTCTCCCTCTCTTCACTCCTCACCTATCCCTCTCTTCACTCCCCACCCCTCCCTCTCTTCACTCCCCACCTCTCCCTCTTTTCACTCCCCACCTCTTTCTCTCTCCCCACTCCCCACCTCTTTCTCTCTCCCCACTCCCCACCTCCCTCTCTCTCCCCACTTACCCACCTCTCTCTCCCCACTCCCCACCTCTCTCTCTCCCCACTCCCCACCTCTCTCTCCCCACTCCCCACCTCTCTCTCCCCACTCCCCACCTCTCTCTCTCTCCCCACTCCCCACCTCTCTCTCTCTCCCCGCTCCCCACTCTCTCTCTCTCTCTCCCCACTCCCCACCTCTCTCTCTCCCCACTCCCCACCTCTCTCTCTCTCCCCACTCCCCACCTCTCTCTCTCTCCCCACTCCCCACCTCTCTCTCTCTCCCCACTCCCCACCTCTCTCTCTCTCCCCACTCCCCACCTCTCTCTCTCCCCACTCCCCACCTCTCTCTCTCTCCCCACTCCCCACCTCTCTCTCTCTCCCCACTCCCCACCTCTCTCTCTCTCCCCACTCCCCACCTCTCTCTCTCTGCCCACTCCCCACCTCTCTCTCTGCCCACTCCCCACCTCTCTCTCTCCCCACTCCCCACCTCTCTCTCTCCCCACTCCCCACCTCTCTCTCTCTCCCCACTCCCCACCTCTCTCTCTCTCCCCACTCCCCACCTCTCTCTCTCTCCCCACTCCCCACCTCTCTCTCTCTCCCCACTCCCCACCTCTCTCTCTCTGCCCACTCCCCACCTCTCTCTCTGCCCACTCCCCACCTCTCTCTCTCCCCACTCCCCCACCTCTCTCTCTCTCCCCCACTCCCCACCTCTCTCTCTCCCCACTCCCCACCTCTCTCTCTCTCCCCACTCCCCACCTCTCTCTCTCTCCCCACTCCCCACCTCTCTCTCTCTCCCCACTCCCCACCTCTCTCTCTCTCCCCACTCCCCACCTCTCTCTCTCTCCCCACTCCCCACCTCTCTCTCTCTCCACACTCCCCACCTCTCTCTCTCCCCACTCCCCACCTCTCTCTCTCCCCACTCCCCACCTCTTTCTCTCTCCCCACTCACCACCTCTCTCTCTCCCCACTCCCCACCTCTCTCTCTCCCCACTCCCCACCTCTCTCTCTCCCCACTCCCCACCTCTCTCTCCCCACTCCCCACCTCTCTCTCTGCCCACTCCCCACCTCTCTCTCTGCCCACTCCCCACCTCTCTCTCTGCCCACTCCCCACCTCTCTCTCTGCCCACTCCCCACCTCTCTCTCTCTCCCCACTCCCCACCTCTCTCTCTCCCCACTCCCCACCTCTCTCTCTCCCCACTCCCCACCTCTCTCTCTCCCCACTCCCCACCTCTCTCTCCCCACTCCCCACCTCTCTCTCCCCATTCCCCACCTCTCTCTCTGCCCACTCCCCACCTCTCTCTCTGCCCACTCCCCACCTCTCTCTCTCTCCCCACTCCCCACCTCTCTCTCTGCCCACTCCCCACCTCTCTCTCTGCCCACTCCCCACCTCTCTCTCTCTCCCCACTCCCCACCTCTCTCTCTCCCCACTCCCCACCTCTCTCTCTCTCCCCACTCCCCACCTCTCTCTCTCTCCCCGCTCCCCACCTCTCTCTCTCTCCCCGCTCCCCACCTCTCTCTCTCTCCCCGCTCCCCACCTCTCTCTCTCTCCCCGCTCCCCACCTCTCTCTCTCTCTCCCCACTCCCCACCTCTCTCTCTCTCCCCACTCCCCACCTCTCTCTCTCTCCCCACTCCCCACCTCTCTCTCTCTCCCCACTCCCCACCTCTCTCTCTCTCCCCACTCCCCACCTCTCTCTCTCTCCCCACTCCCCACCTCTCTCTCTCTCCCCACTCCTCACCTCTCTCTCTCCCCACTCCCCACCACTCTCTCTCCCCACCTCTCTCTCTCTCCCCACTCCCCACCTCCCTCTCTCTCCCCACTCCCCACCTCCCTCTCTCTCCCCACTCCCCACCTCCCTCTCTCTCCCCACTCCCCACCTCTCTCTCTCTCCCCACTCCCCACCTCTCTCTCTCTCCCCACTCCCCACCTCTCTCTCTCTCCCCACTCCCCACCTCTTTCTCTCTCCCCACTCCCCACCTCTCTCTCTCTCTCCCCACTCCCCACCTATCTCTCTCTCTCTCCCCACTCCCCACCTCTCTCTCTCTCTCCCCACTACCCACCTCTCTCTCTCTCCCCACTACCCACCTCTCTCTCTCTCTCCCCACTCCCCACCTCTCTCTCTCTCTCTCCCCACTCCGCACCTCTTTCTCTCTCTCTCGCACTCACCACCTCTCGTTCTCCCCACTCCCCTCCTCTCTCTCTCTCTCTCCCCACTCTCCACCTCTCTCTCTCCCCACTCCCCACCTCTCTCTCTCTCCCCACTCCACACCTCTCTCTCTCCCCACTCCGCACCTCTCTCTCTCTCCCCACTCCGCACCTCTCTCTCTCTCCCCACTCCGCACCTCTCTCTCTCTCCCCACTCCGCACCTCTCTCTCTCTCCCCACTCCGCACCTCTCTCTCTCTCCCCACTCCGCACCTCTCTCTCTCTCCCCACTCCGCACCTCTCTCTCTCTCCCCACTCCCCACCTCTCTCTCTCTCCCCACTCCCCACCTCTCTCTCTCTCCCCACTCCCCACCTCTCTCTCTCTCCCCACTCCCCACCTCTCTCTCTCTCCCCACTCCCCACCTCTCTCTCTCTCCCCACTCCCCACCTCTCTCTCTCTCCCCACTCCCCACCTCTCTCTCTCTCCCCACTCCCCACCTCTCTCTCTCTCCCCACTCCCCACCTCTCTCTCTCTCCCCACTCCCCACCTCTCTCTCTCCCCACTCCCCACCTCTCTCTCTCTCCCCACTCCCCACCTCTCTCTCTCCCCCCACTCTCCACCTCTCTCTCTCCCCCCACTCTCCACCTCTCTCTCTCCCCCCACTCTCCACCTCTCTCTCCCCACTCCCCACCTCTCTCTCTCTCCCCACTCCCCATCTCTCTCTCTCTCCCCACTCCCCACCTCTCTCTCTCTCCCCACTCCCCACCTCTCTCTCTCTCCCCACTCCCCACCTCTCTCTCTCCCCACTCCCCACCTCTCTCTCTCCCCACTCCCCACCTCTCTCTCTCCCCACTCCCCACCTCTCTCTCTCTCCCCACTCCCCACCACTCTCTCTCTCCCCACTCCCCACCTCTCTCTCTCTCTCCCCACCCTCCACCTCTCTCTCTCTCCCCACTCCCCACCTCTCTCTCTCTCCCCACTCCCCATCTCTCTCTCTCTCCCCACTCCCCACCTCTCTCTCTCTCCCCACTCCCCACCTCTCTCTCTCCCCACTCCCCACCTCTCTCTCTCTCCCCACTCCCCACCTCTCTCTCTCTCCCCACTCCCCACCTCTCTCTCTCTCCCCACTCCCCACCTCTCTCTCTCTCCCCACTCCCCACCTCTCTCTCTCTCTCCCCACTCCCCACCTCTCTCTCTCTCCCCACTCCCCACCTCTCTCTCTCCCCACTCCCCACCTCTCTCTCTCTCTCCCCACTCCCCACCTCTCTCTCTCTCTCTCCCCACTCCCCACCTCTCTCTCTCTCTCCCCACTCCCCACCTATCTCTCTCTCTCCCCACTCCCCACCTACCTCTCTCTCTCTCCCCACCCTCCACCTCTCTCTCTCTCCCCACTCCCCACCTCTCTCTCTCTCTCCCCACTCCCCACCTCTCTCTCTCTCTCCCCACTCCCCACCTCTCTCTCTCTCTCCCCACTCCCCACCTCTCTCTCTCTCTCCCCACTCCCCACCTCTCTCTCTCTCTCCCCACTCCCCACCTCTCTCTCTCTCTCCCCACTCCCCACCTCTCTCTCTCTCTCCCCACTCCCCACCTCTCTCTCTCCCCACTCCCCACCTCTCTCTCTCTCTCCCCACTCCCCACCTCTCTCTCTCTCTCCCCACTCCCCACCTCTCTCTCTCTCTCCCCACTCCCCACCTCTCTCTCTCTCTCTCTCCCCACTCCCCACCTCTCTCACTCCCCAATCCCCACATCTCTCTCTTTCCCCACCTCTCTCTCTCTCTCCCCCCACTCCCTATCTCTCTATCCTAGTCCCCTCCCCAACCTCTCTGACCTAGCCCCCCTCTCCTCTGTGACCTAGCCCCTGCCCCACCTCTCTCTCTTTGCTAGGCTCTGCCTAATTCTGTCTGTCTGACAGGGGGAGCCATGTTGAGTGGAGGTCTTTGCAGGTTGGATTGAAGCATAGAAACGTAGTAACTAGGAGCAGGAGTAGGCCGTTCTGCCCAACGAGCCTCTTCCCACCCCCACCGCCCCAACTCAGTGTGCTCAGGCCTGAATCCAACGCATTAGACTGCTCCTGCTTTTATAGGAACAGGAGTATGCCATTCGGCCCTTTGAGCCTGTTCTGTCATTCAATGAGATCATGGTGGATCTGTGGCCTGAGTCCATGTGGTCCTGATCCTGTAACAGCTCTCCTTAACAAAAAAAATGTATCTATCTCACATTTACAATTAACCGCTGATCCGGCATCCCCTGCCATTTGGGGAAGAGAGTTCCAAATCTCTACCACCTCCATATCCTTTGATCCATTGAGCTCCAAATGCTGCATCCAACTCCTTCTAGAAACTGTACAATGTGTTGACCTCAGCTGCTTCCTGTGGCAGTGAATTCCACAGGCTCACCACTCTCTGGGTGAAAAACCGTTTGGTAATGTCATTCTCAGGGGATTTGTAAGATGTTTGCATGGTTGTTGTAAGAACAGGACAGCACAGGGACAGGCTGATCCAAGATGGCGGTGGAGAAGGACCCTTCAGCTGGAGTTTGTCTATTCCGGCGGGGAGGTGTTTAGACGGCGGGGAGGTGTTTAGATGGCACGGAGGTGCTGGAGTGGTGTTTAGATGGTGCAGGGAGGTGTTTAGATGAGTATTTGAAATGCTATGGTAAAGAAAGCCAGGGGCCTGGAACATGGGATTTGAATCGATGGATGTTTGGTAACCAGCATGAATATGATGGGCCCAAGGGCCTCCTTTTGCTCTGTAAATCCGTGTTTGTGGATAACTAGTTTCAGCCTCGGGATTGCTAGTCCAATAACTTGGGCACTGTAACCTCGGGCAGAGGAGAGAGAATTGCTATGGAGAGTGGGATATGGTTCTGGTGTTCAGTTTGAAAGCTCAGCCAGGAGTTAGCTACCTCAGTGATGACACACAAGGAAGGGTCACCACTTGTGGAACTTAAAACAAAACATTCATTCATGGGGATGAGGGTGTCCCTGATCAGGCTGGTATTCATTTTCTGGCTGGTAAGGGTCAACCCTTATGGGAGGCACAGTGGCACAGTGGTTAGCACTGCTGCCTCACAGCGCCAGAGACCCAGGTTCAATTCCCGCCTCGGGCAACTGTCTGTGTGGAGTTTGCACATTCTCCCCGTGTCTGCGTGGGTTTCCTCCAGGTGCTCCAGTTTCCTCCCACAGTCCAAAGATGTGCAGGTTAGGGTGGATTGGCCATGCTAAATTGCCCGTAATGTTAAGTGAAGGGGTAAATGTAGGGGAATAGGTCTGGGTGGGTTGCTCTTTGGAGGGTGGACTTGTTGGGCCGAATGGCCTGTTTCCATACTGTAAGTAATCTATCTAACCCATTGCTGTGGGTCTGGAGTCACGTGTAGGCCAGACCAGGTAAAGGTGGCAGTTTCCTTCCTTAAAGGGCATTGGTGAACCAGACGCGTTTTGCCTCATCATGGTTATGGTCGTCATTAAACTCTTATTTCCAGATGTTTATTTAATTCACATTCCACCATCTGCTGTGGTGGGATTTGAACCCAGGTCCCCAGAACATTATCAGAGTCTCTGGATTAACAATCCAGTGATAATATCATGAGGCCATGGCTTTCCCTGAGACCATAACGTTGGCAGAATCCACTAGTGAAATCCCGATATCTGCAGTGAATCCATTCCAGGAAGGATTGAGTAAACGGTGATGTTCGCCAGCATTTCAGACTGCAACTGGGGGCAGAGGAACACTGTACATAGAACATTACAGCGCAGTACAGGCCCTTCGGCCCTCGATGTTGTGCTGAGCTGTGGAACCAATCTGAAGCCCATCTAACCGACACTATTCCATTTTCATCCAGATGTTTATCTAATGGCCACTTAAATGCCCTTAAAGTTGGCAGTTCATTCCATGCCCCTACTACCCTGAGTAAAGAAACTACCTCTGACATCTGTCCTATATCTATCACCCCTCAATTTAAAGCTGTCCCCTCACACTAGCCATCACCATCTGAGGAAAAAGGTTCACTGTCCACCCTACCTAACCCTCTGATTATTGTGTATGTCTCAATTAAGTCACCTCTCAAGCTTCTTCTCTCTAACGAAAACAGCCTCAAGTCCCTCAGCCTTTCCTCGTAAGACCTTCCCTCCATACCAGGCAACATCCTAGTAAATCTCCTCTGCGCCCTTTCCAAAGCTTCCACATCCTTCCTATAATGCAGTGACCAGAACTCTACACAATGCTCTAAGTGTGACTGCAACAGAATTTTGTACAGATGCAACATGATCTCATAGTTCCAAAACTCAATCCCTCTACCAATAAAAGCTAACACACCGTATGCCTTCTTAACAGCCCTATCAACCTGGGTGGCAACTTTCAGGGATCTATGTACATGGACACCGAGATCTCCCTGCTCATCTACACTACCAAGAATCTTACCATTAGCCCAGTACTCTGCATTCCGGTTACTCTGACCAAAGTGAATCACCTCACACTTGTCCTCATTAAACTCCATTTGTCACCTTTCAGCCCAGCTCTGCAGCTTATCTATGTCTCTCTGTAACCTACAACATCCTTCGTCACTATCCATAACTCCGTTGACCTTAGTGTCATCCACAAATTTACTAACCCATCCTTCTATGCCCTCATCTAGGTCATTTATAAAAATGGCAAGCAGCAGTGGCCCCAAAACAGATCCTTGCGATATACCACTAGTAACTGAACTCCAGGATAAACATTTCACATCAACCACCACCTTCTGTCTTCTTTCAGCGAGCCAATTTCTGATCCAAACCATTAAATCACCTTCAATCCCATACCTCCGTATTTTGTGCAGAAGCCTACTGTGGGGAACCTTATCAAACACCTTACTGAAATCCATATACACCACATCAACCACTTTACCCTCATCCACCTGTTTGCTCACCTTCTCAGAGAACTCAATAAAGTTTGTGAGGCACAACCTACCCTTCACAAAACCTTGTTAACTATCCCTAATCAATTTATTCCCCTCTAGATGATTATAAATCCTATCTCTTATAATCCTTTCAAACACTTTACCCACAACGGAAGTAAGGCTCACTTGTCTATAATTTCCAGGGTTGTCTCTAATCCCCTTCTTGAACAAGGGGACAACATTTGCTACCCTCCAGTCTTCTGGCACTATTCCTGTAGACAATAACGACATAAAGATCAAAACCAAAGGCTCGGCAATCTCCTCCCTGGCTTCCCAGAGAATCCCAGGATAAATCCCATCCAGCCCAGGAGACGTATCCAGTTTTACACTTTCCAGAATTGCTAACACCTTCTCCTCATGTACCTCAATCCCATCTAGTCTCATAGCCTGGATCTCAGTATTCTCCTCGACAACGTTGTCTTTTTCTAGTGTGAATACTGACGAAAAATATTCATTTAGCACTTCCCCTATCTCCTGTGACTCCATGCACAACTTCCCACTACTATCCTTGACTGGCCCTAACCTTACTCTAGTCATTCTTTTATTTCTGAAATACCTATAGAAAGTGTGAGGGTTTTCCCTGATCCTATCTTCCAACAACATCTCATGTCCCCTCCTGGCACTTCTCAGCTCTTTCTTTAGGTCTTTCTTGGCTAACTTGTAACTCTCAAGTGCCCTAACTGAGCCTTCACATCCCATCCTAACATAAGTCGTCGTCTTCTTCCTCTTGACAAGAGATTTAATTTCTTTAGTAAACCACGGCTCCCTTGTTCGACCACTTCCTCCCTGCCTGTCAGGTATATACTTCTCAAGGACGCGCAGTAGCTGTTCCTTGAATAAGCTCCACATTTCAATTGTGCCCATCCCCTGCAGTTTCCTTCCCGATCTTATGCTTCCTATGTCTTGCCTAATCGCATCGTACTTGCCTTTCCCTCAGCTATAACCTTTGCCCAGTGATGTATACCTATCCCTTTCCATCGCTAAAGTAAACATAACCAAATTGTGGTCATGATCACCTACCTCAAGATCTAACACCTGGCCGGGTTTATTACCCAGTACCAAATCCAATATACCATCGTCCCTTATTGGCCTGTCTACACACTGTGTCAGGAAACCGTCCTGCACGCATTGGGCAAAAACTGACCCACCTGAAATACTTGAACGATAGTATTTCCAGTCAATATTTGGAAAGTTAAAGTCTCCCATGACAACTACCCTGTCACCCTCGCTCCTATAGAGGATCATCTTTGCTATCCTTTCCTCTACATCTCTGGAACTATTTAGAAACCTATAGAAAACTCCCAACAGGATAACCTCTCCTTTCCTGTTTCTAATCTCAGCCCATGCTACCTCGGTGGACGAGTCCTCAAACGTCCTTTCTGCAACAATAAAACTGTCCTTGACTAACAGTGCCACACCACCCCCTTTTTTACCATCTAAATCCCGGAACCTGCAATAAACATTCCTGTCCCTGCTCTATCCATGTCTCTGAAATGGCCACAACATCGAAATCCCAGGTACCAACCCATGCTGCAGGTTCACCCACTTTATTCTGGATGCTCCTGGCGTTGAAGTAGACACACTTCAAGCCACCTTCCTGCTTGGCGGTGAACTCTTGCAACCTTGAAACCTCCTTTCTGACTTCACTACTCTCAACCTCCCGTATACTTGAACTACAATTTTGGATCCCATCCCCCTGTCGAATGAGTTTAAACCCACCTGAAGAGCATTAACAAATTTCCCCCATCCCAGGATATTGGCACCTCTCTGGTTCAGTTGAAGCCCATCCTGTTTGCAGAGGTTCCACCTACCCCAGAATGACCCCCATTTATCTAGGAATCCGAAACCCTCCCTCATGCTCCATTCCTGTAGCCATGTGTTCAACTCCTCTCGCTTCCTATGCCTCACCTCGCTAGCACATGGCACGTGCAACAAACCAGAGACGACAACTCTTGTTTGTTCTAGCTCTAAGCTTTCACCCTAGCTCCCTGAATTTCTACCTTACATCCCTATCCCTTTTCCTACCTATGTCATTGGTGTCTTTGTGGACCACGACTTGGGGCTGCTCCCCCTCTCCCTTAAGGATCCTGAAAACACGATCCGAGATGTGTGTGTACCTTCCACTCCAGGGAATATGTTTTCCTGTCAATTTTCTTTCTTCATAATCATGGGAAAGATTGTTTTAATGTCTGCTTTTGTTGACATGACAACCACCTGTTGATTATGGGATGCTGAGAGTGTGACTGAAGAGCTGTGTTGAAGAGTTAATCCAATGGACAAGACCTTGATGTTGCACTTACCATCATCCAGTCTGTACCATAGCCGCAGGAGAACTCTGGTCCAAATCCATTTAACAGGCAATTATGGTTCAAAAGGGGATTGAATGAAATCGGTGATAAGGTTAATACAATACTTCACACCTTGCTGTGTGCACAGATAAACTGGATTCAATATAGCCCCACCATACTTGTGCCCGCAAGTTTGTACAGAATTACTGGCTGTCCTATCACTCACTGTGGATCTAATCTTCACTTATCCGTGATTACGAAGAAAAACATTTGAAAGGAAACCTAACGTCCTCCGCCTCTGGCTGCAGTCTGAAATATTAATGAACATCACTGTTTACCAGAGAGTTCCTGGAATGGATTCACTGAAGATAGCGGGATTTCACTCGTGATTTTCTGGTTCTTTCAATTACAGATGAACCTACCTACACTCTCCTGTGCATCTAGTCCTACAGCACGGAAACAGACCCTTCAGTCCAACCAGTCCATGCCAACCATGATCCCAAACTAAACTAGTCCCACCAGCCTGCTCCTGGCCCATATCTCTCCAAACCTTTCCTATTTGTGGCTCAGTGGTTAGCACTGCTGCCTCACAGCACCAGAGACCCGGGTTCAATTCCCGCCTCAGGCAACTGTCTGTGTGGAGTTTGCACTTTCTCCCTGTGTCTGCGTGGGTTTCCTCCGGGTGCTCCGGTTTCCTCCCGCAGTCCAAAGATGTGCAGTCAGGTGAATTGACCATGGGAGATTGTCCTATAGTATTTGGTATGTTAGTCAGAGGGAAATGGGTCTGGGTGGGCTACTCTTTGGAGGGCGGAGGTAGGTACTGCAGATACTGTAAATTAGAGTCAAGGTTAGAGTGGTGCTGGAAAAGCACAGCAGGTCAGGCAGCATCCGAGGAGCAGGAAAATCGACGTTTCAGGCAAAGGCCCTGGGTCGATGTGGACTTGTAGGGCCGAAGGGCCTGTTTCCACTCTGTAGGGAATCTAACCTTCATGTCCTTATCCTTAAATGTTGTAATTGTACCCACATCCACCACTTCCTCAGGAAGTTCACTCCACATGTGAGTCACCCCCTGTGTAAACCATTTATTCTTCATGTCTTTTTAAAATCTTTCTGCTCTCACCTTAAAAATGTGCCCCCCGAGTCTTGTAACCCCCATTCTGGGGAAAAGACAGCTACCATTAACTCTATCTATACCCCTCTTTATTTTATAAACCTCTACAAAGTCGCATTTCAACCTCCTACACTCCAGTGAAAGAAGTCCCAGCCTATCCAGCCTTTCTTTATAACTCCAGACCTTAACATTCCCAACAACATCCTGGTAAATCTCTTCTAAGCCCCCTCCAGCTTAATAATATCCTTCTGATAACAGGCAGACCAAAACTGGGCACAGTACTCCAGAAGAGGCCTCACCAATGTCCTGTACAACCTCAACATGACTTCCCAACCCCTAAACGTCTGAGCAATGAAGACAATGTGTGATGGGATTTAAAGATATAGATGGGGCTTGATTCATTTACTAGGACACAACATCATACATGGCAAAATTAATTACCTCTCTCCACCCAGGTTGGGTTTGAGTATGAGAGTACTTTAAGGCTTTATGTTTTCATATCAGAAATTTGGAGATTGCTTCAAATGATTGTCGTTATGTTTTCATGGCATGTGGGTGTTGCTGGTTAGTCCAGCGTATTTTACCCATCCCTAATTACCCTTGACTTTGGGGTAGTTACGCGTCAGTGGATATTGAAGGTGGTGGAGGAGGTAGGTGTTGAAGGTGGCGCCAGTCAGGATGTGCATAACTCCTCAATTGGAGGTCCGTTATCACACTGGGGGTTTGGGGGAAGATTGTTGATCTCGGGAGGGGGGAGGGGGGGTAAATGTTTGAGCATATAGTTAACAAAACCGCGTCATTTCTCTCCTCCTCCTCCTCCCCCCGCCTCCAGGTGCCCGAATTGAGGAATTCCTTTATGAAAAGCTTGACCGTAAGATTCCCTCCAGGATCACCAACGGTGAATTGTTAGGGCAGTACATGATCGAAGCTGCCAGTGAATTCGGTCCGGGCACTCCTTACGGTGAGATATTTTGGGCAGTTTGTTTGTAAAGTATATTGGCCGAGTGGGCAGGTATCCGTCTGGAACAGCTCCTTGTTGTGCCAGGGTCAGTTCCAGCTTGGTGGGTCGCACACTTATCTCTGAGTCTCTCAGCACGGAAACAGGCCCTTCGGCCCAACCAGTCCATGCTGAACGTAATCCCAAATCAAACAGGTCCCACCTGCCTGCTCCTGGCCCATATCCCTCCAAACCTTTCCTATCCATGTATTGATCCAAATGTCCTTTAAACGTTGTAATTGCATCCACATCCACCACTTCCTCTGGTAGTTCATTCCACATGTGAACCACTCTCTGTGTAAAATATTTGCCCCTCAGATCTTTTTTTTAAAAATCGCTCACTTCTCGCCTTAAACATGTGTGTCCTAGTGTTAGTCCTCTCCTGGGGAGAGGACAAATACCCTGAACTCTATCCATACCCCTCATTATTTGATAAACTTCTGTCAGGTCAAGGTTTCAGGTTCAAATCCCTCTTGTGCACTAGATGCCAAGGCTGGTGCAGTCTCAGAGGAGTGCTGCATTGTTGCAGGTTGTGCTGTCTTTCCGATGTGATGTTTGAGTGGAAGGGAAACTGATCGATGGTCACATTGCTGTGTGTGGGAGCTTGCTGTGAGCAAGTGCTTGGAAAGGGTTTATTGATTGTCGATAGGGAGCCTGTGGGGCAGAATGGCCTGAATCCTGTGCAGCTCTCCCTTTACCAACCTCCCAAAGGCCAGTGACAGAGTCACAGTCCCCTTGGGTGGCATCTAGAGGTGACTCTATCGGGGCCCACTATCTGACAGGGAATGCTTGAGGCGCACTTACTGAGCTCAGAGTGGTGTGGGTTGGAATGGGGAGCTGTTGGGTTTGAAATGAGCTAGTCCTGGCCGTCTGGGGAATGATGTTCCAATATTGAAGCGAGAGACCTCTGTCTGTGCCAGGCAGCGATCCAGACAGATTGTTCAAGTCGGGATTCGAGCGCTTATTAACATTCTTCTCAGACAACCAATTAGTTTACAGCCCATTTTACAAATTGAGTAATGTCATTAGGAAAGCCATAATCTCTGACTCATTAACCTCCCCAAAGGTAAACAGTGTGATGTCACACCACTGAGTAACTTTGCTCTGCTCCCACCGGGTGATTCAAGAATGGGAAGAGCTTTATTTTATTTTGTGAACGTTGCAATCTGCTGCCATCATGCTGCTCAGCCCCTGGATAATTCCCGATTGTTGGAATGCTGGAACATATGATTAGATTAGATTAGATTACATTACATTACAGCGTGGAAACAGGCCCTTCAGCCCAACAAGTCCACACCGACCCGCCGAAGCGCAACCCACCCATATCCCTACATTTACCCCTTACCTAATGCTACGGGCAATTTAGCATGGCCAGTTCACCTGACCTGCAGGATCCGTTATTCTTACAGCCATTGTCTGAGAGGGTCAGCTGGCTATTTGGCTTTGGGAGGCATTTGAACAGGCCTGACATTGACCATCACCATGGAAACCCCACCATCTTACAGAGGCTACGGTGGGGTGTCCCTTCACCGCTGACGACATCAGGGAGTAGTTAACATGACTGATCTCCCCTCACCCACACCTCACAGAGCTCCCATCACTCAGGAGAACTTGGAAAAACTCCTTACCCACCTGAGACGACAGATTGGACTTTAATTAATTGTCTCATGTCTGAAGGTGCGGCACATCCTCTGTACTCACCCTCCGACAGTGCACACTCCCTCAGCACTGGCCCTCTGACAGCGTGGCACTCCCTCAGCACTGACCCTCTGACAGCGCGGCGCTCCCTCAGCACTGACCCTCCGACAGCGCGGCGCTCCCTCAGCACTGACCCTCCGACAGCGCGGCGCTCCCTCAGCACTGACCCTCCGACAGCGCGGCGCTCCCTCAGCACTGACCCTCCGACAGCGCGGCGCTCCCTCAGCACTGACCCTCCGACAGTGCGGCGCTCCCTCAGCACTGACCCTCCGACAGCGCGGCGCTCCCTCAGCACTGACCCTCCGACAGCGCGGCGCTCCCTCAGCACTGACCCTCCGACAGCGCGGCGCTCCCTCAGCACTGACCCTCCGACAGCGCGGCGCTCCCTCAGCACTGACCCTTCGACAGCGCGGCGCTCCCTCAGCACTGACCCTCCGACAGTGCGGCGCTCCCTCAGCACTGCACGCTGAGGTGTCAGTCTGGATTATGTTCTTGGTGGGACTGTGACCCAGTGGGTCCAGGAGTCTGAGCGCTTTCCATGGAAGTGCAGGATTGGCATGTGGGAGTGTTGGACAGAGAGTCTCTGTCTGGTGTCAAGGCTGCCTGGGGATGAGATTGAGTGTATAAACATTGTGTTCTTTACCTGTTACCCAAGCAGCTGGGACACAGTCCTCAGTGCCAGAGCTCTGGGGTAAGCTGCAGTGTTCTGACTGAGGACAGTTGCCCCCGATAGGGATTTGTGAGGGACAGTCAAGGGGCTGTATTACTCTGAATGTGATATGGCCAGGCCGGGCTGGACCGCCAGCAGGGTGGGGTAGGGCTGAGGGGCTGAGACTCACACCTCACTGGGCCAGCTCCCTCCTTTACAATGTTGCTGTCTGTGAGGCCACAGTTGAGCTGTACTGGCATTGCTCCCTGTTGGATTCCGTGTATGTGTTTAAAACATCACGTCAAAGAGTCAGGCAGCACGGAAACAGACCCTTCGCTCCAACTCGTCCATGCTGACTGGGTATTGTAAATTAATCTAGTCCCATTTGCCAGCGTTTGGCCCATATCCCTGTGAACCCTTCCTATTTAAAATGGTGCCAGGAATTCCAAAACCTGTCCTCACACAATGACAACATTCTTCGGGGCACTGGTCAAGGGATCGGAGGTCATTCCCCACAGATTAAATGTCATTGACCTCAGGGATTGTGGACACTGGCCTGGGGGGTCAGAGGTCACTGACTTTGAGTTGGGGCTCACTGTGTGGGGAAGGGGCAGAGGTCACTGGTTGGCAAAGGGGTGGGTGTGAGGGAGGTCAGAAGTCCATGTTCTAGAGCCAAAGGTCACTGTTTCGCTGTTATAGTTCTGGGGTCTGAAGTCAGTGACCTGGAGGTTTGGTGGGGGGAGGGGGGTCAGAGGTCACTGTGCAGGTGGCAGGAGAGGACTGAGGTCAGTGGCTGGGGGTTTGGTGGGGGGTCAGAGGTCACTGTGCAGGGGGAGGAGAGGTCTGAGGTCAGTGACCTGGGGGTTTGGTGGGGGGTCAGAGGTCACTGTGCAGGGGGAGGAGAGGTCTGAGGTCAGTGGCCTGGGGGTTTGGTTGGGGGGTCAGTGGTCACTGTGTAGGGGGAGGAGAGGTCTGAGGTCAGTGGCCTGGGGGTTTGGTGGGTGGGTCAGAGGTCACTGTGCAAGGGGAGGAGAGGTCTGAGGTCAGTGGCCTGGGGGTTTGGTGGGGGGGGTCAGCGGTCACTGTGCAGGGGGAAGAGAGGTCTGAGGTCAGTGGCTTAGCGTTTTGGTGGGGGGGGTCAGCGGTCACTGTGCAGGGGGAGGAGAGGTCAGTGGCTTGGGGGTTTGGTGGGGGGGTCAGCAGGTCATTGTGCAGGGGGAGGAGAGGTCAGAGGTCAGTGGCCTGGGTGTTTGGTGGGGGGGTCAGCAGTCACTGTGCAGGGGGAAGAGAGGTCTGAGGTCAGTGGCCTGGGGGTTTGGTGGGGGGGTCAGCGGTCACTGTGCAGGGGGAGGAGATGCCAGTGGCTTAGGGGTTTGGTGGGGGGGTCAGCGGTCACTGTGCAGGGGGAAGAGAGGTCTGAGGTCTGTGGCCTGTGGTTTGACTGTCTCTGGCCTGTAAGCTCAGAGTCACCTCCATGTCCCATTAAGGAAAATTTGCATTGAAGCAATTGGTAATGACGGACCCTGGGAGGGTGGGATAGAATTCCCCATTTGTCTTGCTGTTCACTCCAGAGAGAGATGGAAGTGTCATGTGTTTCCAGAATCTATTCTGTCCTTTTTGTTCTTTTATCTTCAGTTTAAACTGAAAGCTACAAACAGAATATTACACTTTCACATTTAGTTTATTCATCGTGTCATCTCCACCTTGAATTATTAATTCCTGTCTTGACTTTGTTGTGGCAGTCCCGATGTCAGTTCCCCAAGGTACTGTTATTAATAACTGCTGTAAGATTCAGGACAGGAATCGGTGGATGGAAACTGCCTGGAGCTGTCAGAGCTTTCACGCAATGTGGACTCAGGACAAAACCCACTCTGATGGACTTCTCACTCTACTTCACGCTCGGGCTCCCTCACCACCGGGCTCCCTCACACTCCCAGTCCCTCACGCCCGGGCTCCCTCACGCCCGGGCTCCCTCACGCCCGGGCTCCCTCACGCCCGGGCTCCCTCACGCCCGGGCTCCCTCACGCCCGGGCTCCCTCACACTCCCAGTCCCTCACGCCCGGGCTCCCTCACACCCGGGCTCCCTCACACCCGGGCTCCCTCACGCCCGGGCTCCCTCACGCCCGGGCTCCCTCACGCCCGGGCTCCCTCACGCCCGGGCTCCCTCACGCCCGGGCTCCCTCACGCCCGGGCTCCCTCACACTCCCAGTCCCTCACGCCCGGGCTCCCTCACACCCGGGCTCCCTCACACCCGGGCTCCCTCACACCCGGGCTCCCTCACACCCGGGCTCCCTCACGCCCGGGCTCCCTCACACTCCCAGTCCCTCACACTCCCAGTCCCTCACACTCCCAGTCCCTCACGCCCGGGCTCCCTCACACCCGGGCTCCCTCACACCCGGGCTCCCTCACAACCGGGCTCCCTCACACCCGGGCTCCCTCACACTCCCGGTCCCTCACACTCCCGGTCCCTCACACCCGGGCTCCCTCACACTCCCAGTCCCTCACACTCCCGGTCCCTCACGCCCGGGCTCCCTCACGCTCGGGCTCCCTCACGCCCGGGCTCCCTCACACTCGGGCTCCCTCACACTCGGGCTCCCTCACACTCGCGCTCCCTCACACTCGCGCTCCCTCACACTCGCGCTCCCTCACACTCGCGCTCCCTCACACTCGAGCTCCCTCACACTCCCGCTCCCACACACTCCCGCTCCCACACACTCCCGCTCCCTCACACTCGCGCTCCCTCACACTCTGCCTCCCTCACACTCTGCCTCCCTCACACTCTGCCTCCCTCACACTCTGCCTCCCTCACACTCTGCCTCCCTCACACTCCCAGTCCCTCACACTCCCAGTCCCTCACACTCCCAGTCCCTCACACTCCCAGTCCCTCACATTCCCAGTCCCTCACACTCCCAGTCCCTCACCTTCGGGCTCCCTCACATTCGGGCTGCCTCACACTCCCGCTCCCTCACACTCCCGCTCCCTCACACTCCCGCTCCCTCACACTCCCGCTCCCTCACACTCCCGCTCCCTCACACTCCCAGTCCCTCACACTCGGGCTCTCGCTCACTCCCGCTCCCTCACATTTGGGTTGCCTCACATTCTGGCTCCCTCACACTCCCGCTCCCTCTCTCTCCCGCTCCCTCTCTCTCCCGCTCCCCCTCACTCCCGCTCCCTCTCTCTCCCGCTCCCTCTCTCTCCCGCTCCCCCTCTCTCCCGCTCCCCCTCACTCCCGCTCCCCCTCACTCCCGCTCCCCCTCACTCCCGCTCCCCCTCACTCCCGCTCCCCCTCACTCGCGCTCCCCCTCACTCGCGCTCCCGCACACTCGCGCTCCCGCACACTCGCGCTCCCGCACACTCGCGCTCGCGCACACTCGCGCTCGCGCACACTCCCGCTCCCTCACACTCCGGCTCCCTCACACTCCGGCTCCCCCTCACTCCCGCTCCCCCTCACTCCCGCTCCCCCTCACTCCCGCTCCCCCTCACTCCCGCTCCCCCTCACTCCCGCTCCCCCTCACTCCCGCTCCCGCACACTCCCGCTCCCGCACACTCCCGCTCCCGCACACTCCCGCTCCCGCACACTCCCGCTCCCGCACACTCGCGCTCCCTCACACTCGCGCTTGCGCACACTCCCGCTCCCTCACACTCCCACTCCCTCACACTCCGGCTCCCCCTCACTCCGGCTCCCGCTCCCCCTCACTCCCGCTCCCGCACACTCCCGCTCCCGCACACTCGCGCTCGCGCACACTCGCGCTCCCTCACACTCGCGCTCCCTCACACTCGCGCTCCCGCACACTCGCGCTCCCGCACACTCCCGCTCCCCCTCACTCCCGCTCCCCCTCACTCCCGCTCCCCCTCACTCCCGCTCCCGCACACTCCCGCTCCCGCACACTCCCGCTCCCGCACACTCCCGCTCCCTCTCTCTCCCGCTCCCTCTCTCTCCCGCTCCCTCTCTCTCCCGCTCCCTCACACTCCCGCTCCCGCACACTCGCGCTCGCGCACACTCCCGCTCCCTCTCTCTCCCGCTCCCTCTCTCTCCCGCTCCCTCTCTCTCCCGCTCCCTCTCTCTCCCGCTCCCTCTCTCTCCCGCTCCCTCT
>NW_028270159.1:8925435-8927935 GCF_037043375.1 Chiloscyllium plagiosum | reverse complement strand
CATGGATGCTACCTGACCCGCTGTGATTTCACACATTTGTTAAGCGTGGAGTATAATGTAATGACCTGCTTCACTGACTCCTGTCTTGTCACCCACCCTTGCCATTATAACCCAGGGTTTACCAGGTAAAAAGAACCTAATTCAAATTTAACATGTACTTGACTATGAACAAATCTATAAACAAATTAACCGGAAGGATTTTTTTGAGTTTCTGATTGCCATGTTGTAGGAAGGATGTGATTGCTCTGGAGGGATTGCAGAGGAGATTTACCAGGATGTTGCCTGGGCTGGAGCGATGAGAGACAGGAGAGGTTGGAGTTGTACCCCTTAGGACAGGGAAAGCCGGGGAGGCGGGGAGCTGACTGGGGTGTACAGAGTTTGGAGGCGCACAGGCAGAGTAGATAGGAAGAAACTTTTCCCCTTAGAGGAGTTAGTAAATCAAAATGTGGGGGCAGCAGGAAGGGCGCAGTTTTAAGGAACAGTAGGGTTAGTGGGGATTTGAGGAATAAAAGAATTCACCCAGAGGATGATGGGTATCTGGAAGACCCTGCTGGAAAGTTTGGCAGAGGCAAACACTCGGCTCACTTATATGAGCATTTCAAATACCACAGTATCCCAGGCTGTGGGACAAGTAAATAGGAAAGGTCTTTTCCCTGGGGTGGGGGAGTCCAGAACTAGAGGGGCATAGGTTTAAGGTGAGAGGGGAAAGAGATAAAGCGGACCTAGGGGACAACTTTTTCACACAGAGGGTGGTGTGTGTATGGAATGAGCTGCCAGAGGAAGTGGTGGAGGTTGGTACAATTACAGCATTGAAAAGGCATCTGGAGGGGTATATGAACAGCAAGGGTTTAGAGGGATATGGGCCAAGTGCTGGCAAATGGGACTAGATTAGGTTGGGGAATCTGTCAGCATGGATGAGTTGGACGGAAGGGTCTGTTTCCATGCTGTACATCTCTGTGACTCCAAGTGCTGGAAAATGAGATTAGAATAGGTGGATGTTTGATGACCAGTACAGACAATATAGGCTGAGGAGTCATCATTCGTGTTGATTATAGTTGTGTGACTTATACATAACTAAGGAGTTAATATTATTGATAGAATCCACTCATGCAAAACTGGTAAAAATATACAAATATGTGAAAGTCCCACTGCTGCACAAACATGCGTTGCCAAAATGTGAATAAAGAAATATAACCTCACAGAGTATCGGATGTTAAACCTGGCCAAGTAGCTAAAAGGATGAATCGATGAAGATTCACTGATTGTATCTAGGTGTTTTGTTTCTCACTGAGGTAGTTATTCTTCAGCTGTAACCAGCTCTATCCCATTCCTCATGGAAGCAGTTGGACAGATTCCAATGGTTTCCCCAGTAGACAGTCCCTATCTGTTTGAGGGATAGGACACTCATCCTCAGCTAACCAGGGTTCAGATCTTCGATGGGACATTGTATAGAGAGAGAGAGAGAGAGAGAGACCTTCATCCAGAGGCTACACAGCACTGAAGACGGCACCCAGGAGGGAAACAAAACATTTATAAAATAATCAACTGCTCAGTAAACCAACCACCAGTCTCTGAACTTCAGCCAAAACCATCCTCTCTCAGGATCCTGTCCTGGAAGGTTATTTATTATTCATTTGGAACTTTACATCATTTAAATTAGGAATTTTCTGACACAAGGAGCATGAAATGAAATGTTAACTTTTTTTCTCTCTCTATCTCTCTTTCTATTCTCTGTCTCTTCTCCCTCTCTCTCTCTCTCTCTGTTCTCTGTCTCTCTCTCATTCCGTATTCTCTCTGTCTGTGTCTCTGGCCCTGTCTGTCTGTCTGTCTCTCTCTCTCTCTATTCTCTCTCTCTCTATTTTCCGTCTCTCATTCTATCTATTCTCTCTGTGTCTCTGTCTGTCTCTCTCTGTCTCTCTATTCTCTGTCCCTCTCTCTCTCTCTCTATTGCCTGTCTCTCATTCTATCTATTCTCTCTGTCTGTGTTCTGTCTCTGTCTGTCTCTCTCTGTCTCTCTCTCTCTCTCTCTATTATCTGTCTCTCATTCTATCTATTCTCTATGTCTGTGTCTCTGTCTTTGTCTGTCTCTCTCTCTGTCTCTTTATTCTCTGTCTTTCTCTCTCTCTCTCTCTCTCTCCATTGTCTGTCTCTATGTCTCTCTCTGAGTCTCCACTGCCTGCCCTGCAGAGTATGTTCATCATATTTTGTTTTGCTTTCAGATTTCCAGTGCCTTGAGTTATTTTGTTTTTGTATGATTGGGATTTCAAGTGTAAGTGCGTGTGTAAGCGATCGAACAATTTAACGCACATTTAAGATGGAGATGAGGAAGACTTTCTTCCCTCAAGTAGGTAGTGTATCTGTGGAATTCCTTATCTCCGAGCTCTGTCGAGACCGGTTCATTGAGTAAAGTCAGGGATGAGATGGACAGGTTTTTAATCAGAAAGGGTTATGGGGAAAAGGCAGGAAAGTGAAGTTGAGGATTATCAGATCGGCCAAGATC
>NW_028270159.1:8910435-8912935 GCF_037043375.1 Chiloscyllium plagiosum | reverse complement strand
CTCGAGAGAGAGACAGAGAGAGATATATATATAGAGAGAGAGAGACAGAGAGAGATATATATAGAGAGAGAGAGACAGAGAGAGATATATATATAGAGAGAGATAGAGACAGAGAGAGATATATATATATAGAGAGATAGAGACAGAGAGAGATATATCTCGAGAGAGAGAGATATAGAGAGAGAGTGATATATAGAGAGAGATAGAGACAGAGAGGGAGCGATATATATATAGAGAGAGATAGAGACAAAGAGAGAGAGATAGAAACAGAGAGAGAGAGAGAGAGAGATAGAGACAGATATATAGAGAGAGAGATATAGAGAGAGATAGAGACAGAGAGATAGAAAGATAATTATATGAGAGAGAGAGAGACATAGAGAGAGAGAGATATATATATATATATATAGAGAGAGAGAGAGAGAGAGAGAGAGAGAGAGAGATAGAGACAGAGAGAGAGATAGAGACAGAGAGAGAGAGATAGAAAGAGAGAGATATATATAGAGAGAGAGATAGAGACAGAGATATATATATATATATATAGAGAGAGACAAAGAGAGATATAGAGAGAGAGATATATAGAGAGAGATATAGACAGAGAGAGAGCGATATATATATAGAGAAAGATAGAGACAAAGAGAGATATATATATATATATATATATAAAGAGAGATAGAGACAGAGAGAGAACGATATATATATAGAGAGAGATAGAGACAAAGAGAGAGATATATATAGAGAGAGGTAGTGACAGAGATATATATATATATATATATATATATAAAGAGAGATAGAGACAGGGAGAGAACGATATATATATAGAGAGAGATAGAGACAGAGAGAGAGATATATATAGAGAGAGGTAGTGACAGAGATATATATATATATATATAGAGAGAGAGATATAGGGAGATAGAGACAAAGAGAGAGAGAGATAGAGACAGAGAGATAGAGACAGATATATAAATAGACTGAGAGAGTGAGAGAGACAGAGAGAGAGATAGGGACAGAGATATATATAGAGAGAGAGATAGAGACAGAGATATATATATATAGACAGAGAGAGCGATATAGAGAGAGATAGAGACAAAGAGAGAGAGAGAGAGATAGAGAGAGATAGAGACAGAGAGAGAGAGAGAGAGAGACAGAGAGAGAGAGATAGAGACAGATATATACATAGACAGAGAGAGACAGAGAGAGAGTGAAAGAGAGAGAGAGAGAGAGAGATAGAGACAGATATATATAGACAGAGAGAGACAGAGACAGACAGAGAGAGAGAGAGACAGAGAGAGAGTGAAAGAGAGAGAGAGACATAGAGACAGAGAGAGAGAGATAGATAGAGAGAGAGATAGAGAGAGATATATATATATATAGAGAGAGAGAGATAGAGAGAGATATATATATATAGAGAGAGAGAGAGACAGAGAGATATATATATAGAGAGAGAGAGAGACAGAGAGATATATATATAGAGAGAGAGAGACAGAGAGAGATATATATATATAGAGAGAGAGAGACAGAGAGAGATATATATATAGAGAGAGAGAGAGACAGAGAGAGATATATATAGAGAGAGAGAGAGACAGAGAGAGATATATATAGAGAGAGAGAGAGACAGAGAGAGATATATATAGAGAGAGAGAGAGACAGAGAGAGATATATATAGAGAGAGAGAGAGACAGAGAGAGATATATAGAGAGAGAGAGAGACAGAGAGAGATATATAGAGAGAGAGAGAGACAGAGAGAGATATATAGAGAGAGAGAGAGACAGAGAGAGATATATAGAGAGAGAGAGAGACAGAGAGAGATATATATAGAGAGAGAGAGACAGAGAGAGATATATATAGAGAGAGAGAGACAGAGAGAGATATATATAGAGAGAGAGAGAGATATATATATAGAGAGAGAGAGAGACAGAGAGAGATATATATAGAGACAGAGATAGAGACAGAGAGAGATATATATATAGAGAGAGATAGAGACAGAGATATATATATATATATATATAGAGAGAGAGAGATATAGAGAGAGAGTGATATATAGAGAGAGATAGAGACAGAGAGAGAGCGATATATATATATAGAGAGATAGAGACAGAGAGAGAGCGATATATATATAGAGAGAGATAGAGACAAAGAGAGAGAGATAGAAACAGAGAGAGAGAGAGAGATAGGGACAGAGATATATATAGAGAGAGAGATAGAGACAGAGATATATATATATAGACAGAGAGAGCGATATAGAGAGAGATAGAGACAAAGAGAGAGAGAGAGAGATAGAGAGAGATAGAGACAGAGAGAGAGAGAGAGAGAGACAGAGAGAGAGAGATAGAGACAGATATATACATAGACAGAGAGAGACAGAGAGAGAGAGTGAAAGAGAGAGAGAGAGAGAGAGAGATAGAGACAGATATATATAGACAGAGAGAGACAGAGACAGACAGAGAGAGAGAGAGACAGAGAGAGAGTGAAAGAGAGAGAGAGACATAGAGACAGAGAGAGA
>NW_028270159.1:8894840-8897340 GCF_037043375.1 Chiloscyllium plagiosum | reverse complement strand
AGATAGAGACAGAGAGAGATATATATATAGAGAGAGAGATAGCGACAGAGAGAGATATATATAGAGAGAGAGATAGAGACAGAGATATATATATAGAGAGAGACAGAGAGAGAGATAGAGACAGAAAGAGAGAGAGACAGAGAGAGAGATAGAGACAGAAAGAGACAGAGAGAGAGAGATATATATATAGAGAGAGAGATAGAGACAGAGATATATATAGAGAGAGAGAGACAGAGAGAGAGAGACAGAGAGGTAGAAAGATATATATATGAGAGAGACATAGAGAGAGAGACATAGAGAGAGAGAGAGACATAGAGAGACAGAGAGAGAGAGATAGAGCGAGAGAGATATAGAGAGAGATATATATATAGAGAGACAGAGAGAGATATATATATATAGAGAGAGAGATATATATATAGAGAGAGAGAGATATATAGAGAGAGAGAGACAGAGAGAGATATAGAGAGAGAGAAATATATATAGAGAGATAGAGATATATAGAGAGAGAGATATATAGAGAGAGATAGAGACAAAGAGAGAGATAGAGACAGAGAGAGACAGATATATATATAGACAGAGAGAGACAGAGAGAGAGAGAGAGAGAGACAGAGAGAGAGAGAAAGATATATATATATATATATAGAGAGAGAGAGAGACAGAGAGAGAGATATATATATAGAGATAGAGACAAAGAGAGAGATAGAAACAGAGAGAGAGAGACAGAGAGAGAGATAGAGACAGAGATATATATATATATATATATATATATATATATAGACAGAGAGAGACAGAGACAGAGAGAGATAGAGACAGAGAGAAAGAGAGATATATAGAGAGAGATAGAGACAAAAAGAGAGAGAGAGATAGAGACAGAGAGGTAGAAAGATATAGACAGAGAGGTAGAAAGATATATATATGAGAGAGAGACATAGAGAGAGAGAGACATAGAGAGAGAGAGAGACATAGAGAGAGAGACATAGAGAGACAGAGAGAGAGATATAGAGAGAGATATATATATATAGAGAGAGAGAGATAGAGAGAGATATATATATAGAGAGAGAGAGACAGAGAGAGATATATATAGAGAGAGAGACAGAGAGAGAGGTATAGAGAGAGAGAGAGAGAGATATAGAGAGATAGAGATATAGAGAGAGAGAGATATATAGAGAGAGATAGAGACAAAGAGAGAGATAGAGACAGAGAGAGAGAGACAGATATATATATATAGACAGAGAGAGAGAGACAGAGAGAGATAGAGACAGAGATAGAGAGAGAGAGAGATAGAGACAGAGAGAGAGAGATATATATATAGAGAGAGAGATAGAGACAGAGAGAGAGAGAGAGACAGAGATATATATATAGAGATAGAGACAAAGAGAGAGATAGAAACAGAGAGAGAGAGAGAGAGATAGAGACATATATATATATAGAGAGAGATAGAGACAGAGAGATAGAAAGGTATATATATATATATATATATATATGAGTGAGAGAGAGATAGAGAGAGAGAGAGAGAGACATAGAGCGAGAGAGATAGAGACAGAGAGAGAGAGATAGAGACAGAGAGAGAGATAGAGGTATATATATATATAGAGAGAGAGAGACAGAGACAGAAAGAGAGAGACAGAGAGACAGAGAGAGAGATATATATAGAGAGATAGAGACAGAGAGAGAGAGATATATATAGAGAGAGAGAGACAGAGAGAGAGAGATATGTATATATAGAGAGAGATAGAGACAGAGAGAAACAGAGAGAGTGAGAGATAGAGACAGAGAGTGAGAGATAGAGATAGAGACAGAAAGAGAGATAGAGACAGAGAGAGAGAGATAGAGACAGAGAGAGAGATAGAGACAGAGAGAGAGATATGTATATATAGAGAGAGACAGAGAGAGAGATATATATATAAAAGAGAGACAGAGACAGAGACAGAGACAGATAGAGACAGAGACAGATAGAGACAGAGACAGATAGAGACAGAGAGAGATAGAGACAGAAAGAGAGAGATAGACAGAAAGAGAGAGAGAGACAGAGACAGAAAGAGAGAGAGAGACAGAGACAGAAAGAGAGAGAGAGACAGAGAGACAGAGAGAGAGATACAGAGATAGAGACATATATATAGAGAGAGAGAGATAGAGACAGAGAGATAGAAAGGTATATATATATATATATATATATGAGTGAGAGAGAGATAGAGAGAGTGAGAGAGAGATAGAGAGAGAGAGACATAGAGAGAGAGAGATAGAGACAGAGAGAGAGAGATAGAGACAGAGAGAGAGATAGAGGTATATATATAGAGAGAGAGAGACAGAGACAGAAAGAGAGAGAGAGACAGAGAGACAGAGAGAGAGATATATATAGAGAGATAGAGACAGAGAGAGAGAGATATATATATAGAGAGAGAGAGACAGAGAGAGAGAGATATGTATATATAGAGAGAGATAGAGACAGAGAGAAACAGAGAGAGAGAGAGATAGAGACAGAGAGTGAGAGATAGAGATA
>NW_028270159.1:8140945-8188445 GCF_037043375.1 Chiloscyllium plagiosum | reverse complement strand
AAAGACTTTGATTGAGCGGGTGGCGGAGGCCATTCATGGGGACCCTATTATACTTGCCTCCAGGTGGAGTTGAAGGTGTGTATGCAGATGATGTTCTCATTGTCCTCCTGAAGCCCTTTTGATACGGTGCGTTAATTCATCTGGTTCTTTCTCAGGTTACAAGATCAGTTTTTTCAAGTCAGAGGCTATGCCTATGGGGGGTCTTAGAGAAATACCTGGCGTGGAAGGTGGGATGCCCTTTAAGTGGGCACAGGGAGGTTTTCTTTACTTGGGCCTCTCTGTTACTCCTAGCTTTGGTCATTTACTCAAGATTAAACATGACCTTCAATGACGGGGTACCTTCCAATATTATGGCTGGGTCAAGTCGCTCTTATCAAAATAAATGTTCCTCCTCAGTTATTGTACTCTTTGCAGATGACCCCTTTCCTCGGCAAACATTTCGGAAATTGAGTGACTGGTTTCGTTCTTTTATTTGGTGTTGTAAGCTCGCAAAACTGCAACTGCCCCAGGGAGGCCCCCCACCCCCCTGACATTAGACAATATCACCTGAGCTCCCTCCTACTTTCTGTAAGTGACTGGGTCTGTGGGGACCCAACATCGACATGGTTGGACACTGAGACCTCCCAGACGAGTGTCCTCTTATCAACCTGTTGTTTTTAGATAAAATGAGTACAGTTGCAGAACAGAGCCGTAATCCAATAGTTACTAACTAGGTCAAAGCATGGATGGTAATGACGCAGATGGGGGTGGGTGGGGTGGGGTAATACGTCTAAAACATCTTTTCTTACCCCTCAGTTGGCATGCTGGGTTTCCACCAGGGACAATGGATCCCAGGTTTAAACTTTGTGGGGATAGAGGAGTCTCTTATTTGGTTGATGTTTGAGGGTGAAACGTTGATGTCGCTTGATCAAATAAATCAGAAATACGGATTGTCAAGCAGGGACCTCCTCCATTTCTTTCGGATCAGAGATTTTACCTGAAAAGAGACCACACTCTTGACTGAGCGTTCTGGATCTGACACTGAAAAGAGGGTATTCCAGGCTAAGAGCACACTTTCAGTGAGTACGCTGTATCATTTGTTGGGGGGGGAGGTTCCTTGGGTGACATCGAGCGATTACATGAGGTCTGGGAGAGAGAGTTTGGGGTGGAGATCACTCCAGAAACTTGCCTCAGACCATCTTGCAAAATTTAAGCAGGGTGCGTCTTCAATGTGCCCCAAATGTAAAATAAACATGGGTGCCCTCACTCATTGCCTGTGGTCCTGTCACAGGCTCAGTGCGTATTGGAGTACTGTGACAGGAGAAATAGAGAGGGTCTTGGGGACCAAAGTCAATGTGGACCCGGTCTCTCTGCTCCTGGATTTGCCGAATTTATCTCCCTTAGATGAACATGGAAGAAAGCTTTTTAACATCCTCACTTTTTGTGCGAGGAAGAACATTCTGATGTGCTGGGTGTCTGAGAACCCCCCGGGTCTGTCGGGGTAGTGTAAGTTAATTATGGAACACAGTCCTTTCTCACAAACGTGGTGGACCAGAAAATGGACAACGTTTACAAGACATGGCAGCCCTGTTTGAATTACTTGGAAGCCAATCTGCTCTGTCCGCCATTTTGTTTAGGGCTTTTGTCTCGCTATGATGGTTTAGTTCATAAATCCAATGCCCTGAGAGGAAGAATTTTGAACAAATGTGGGTTTAATAATTGATGTTCTCGAAGGCTGAGAGCTGAGGTCTTGTTGAACTGAGCAGCATTATTTACTTATTTATTGATTTGTAATAAGTTTGATTTCTTTTGCACAGTAGTATAGTAGACAACCACCTGATGAAGGAGCAGTGCTCCGAAAGCTAGTGCTTCCAAACAAACCTGTTGGACTATAACCTGGTGCTATGTGATTTTTAACTTTGTGCTTTTTAAAACTACTAGACAGCTCAGAGTGCTGGACAGCCAATCGACTGCAGTTAACACAGAGGAATCAGCCAATTGGCTGCAGCTAAAATGAAAGGACCAGCCAATCGGCTGCAGCTGTAACAGAGGGACCAGCCAATTGGCTGCAGCTGTAATGGAGGGCCCAGCCAATCAGCTGCAGCTTAATGGAGGAAACGGAACAGCCAATTTGCACACAGCAAGCTGCCAAAAACAGCAATGAGATCATGACAGAGAATCTTATTTTGCAATGTTGAATGTGGGATAATTTTCCCCACTCTTCCACAAACATAGTGCTACAGGATCTGTTACTAACTGTGCCACCTGGAACCTCTCTCGTTATATCAGGCACGTTTTCATGGAAAGCAGTGAACAGTACAAAAAGCATACCTTCCTGGCTGAGCGTGACTGTGGCCATAGGTTAAACTGGCCACAAAGTGACTCTGAGCACTGCTCTGGAAGTGCCCATCCTGCTGCAGAGATTGCCTTCAGGAATTTCCTGCACCTGTCCAATTGGCCTCAGCACCCAGAGGGGGCATTCAGGGGTGAAAGGGTACTCCAACTGAAAAATGCAAGTGCCGGGTGAAAGTAGATATTGATTTCCATTGACTGCCTTGAGACTATGAATGACATTTTACCAAACTTTACTCAGGAACAGATGGAGGCCATTTCTGTTCGCCCATGACAGATTAGTTTGCATCTCAAATTCAACATTCCCGTCTACTCCCTGGAATCTCCTGAGACAAACAAGACTCCATCCACCTCCCTGTTAAAAATATTCACTGACTCACCTATTGAGGCAGCGAGAGTCCTAAAGTCCCACAAGCCTCTGAAAGAAACGATCCCTCCTCATCTCTGTCCCAAAGGGCCAACCCCATTTTAAAAGGGAGCGCCCTCTGGACTGACCCACAAGAGGAAACAGCCTTTCCACATCCGCCTCGTCTAGACCACTCAGGATCTTTCACACTTCAATCGCGTCATAAAAACATACAAACTAGGATGGGAGTAGGCCCATCTGGCCCCTCGAGCCCGCCCCGCCATTCAATAAGATCATGGCTGATCTCTTTATACCCTCAGCTCCACTTACCCGCCCTCTCACTATAACCCTTGATCCCGTTACTGTTCAAAAATCTATCTTTGCCTTCAAAACATTCAGTGAGGTAGCCTCACACTGCTTCACTGGGCGGGGAATCCCACAGATTCACAACCCTTTGGGGGAAGAAGTTCATCCTCAGCTCAGTCCCAAACACAGTCACCCCTCACTCTCCAGGAGAAACAAGCCCAGTCTGCCCAACCTTTCCCCATAAATCAGCCCACTCACTCCAGCCTCTGAACCAGCTCCAACACGGTTACGCCCTCCGTTAAATAAAGAGACAAAATTGGACACGGTGGCCACCCCCCCTCCCCCCCTCCCCCCCACCCACCCCCCACCCACCCAGGATGGTCTCTACGATGGCCACAATGTTAGTCTTGCCCCCTGGGTAGGAACTGACCTTGAGGTGAGGCTGGGATTGAAGTTTGAATTGATGTAAAACTGGAGGGACTGCTCCCATCTCGTGGAGGAAGGGAGACCGTTTAAAAACTGGATGGCGATGGGGAGAGGATGCTCCTCTCAGCAGCTGGAGAGAATGTGAGGCTTTCTCTCTCCCTCACACACACACACACCTAAGTCTATGGGGTGAATTTGAATTTGCAGAGTTGTATTTGCACATGCATACCATTTTGTTCAAAAAGCACACAGTCTGTAGGCAGTCATGTGGTATTTATAAATTCCTACTTTGGAAATAGAACCAGCCTGATTCCAGGCTGGGATACAGACAGACTAACCTCACACCTTTAATGCATGGTCTAAGCAGAGATGTCACCTTTTCATTATACTGAGATAACTTTACATTGTCTCAGGACTGTGGATTGAAAGGCGTTCTAGGGTTTACCTATTAATGAACTGAAACCTGCAACCCAATTCTAAATGATTAAAGACTTAACAGCAATCTGGATTTGTTCAATATATCGCATCAGTTGGATGACACTTTGATCTTATGCTATAAATTGTGTGTCCTATTATCCTGCCCCACAACCACCTGATGAAGGAGCGTCGCTCCGAAAGCTAGCGCTTCCAAATAAACCTGTTGGACTATAACCTGGTGTTGTGTGATTTTTTTTTAACTTTCAAGATCAGTGTGGTGCTGGGAAAGCACAGCAGGTCAGGCAGCATCTGAGGAGCAGGAAAACTGACATTTCGGGCAAAAGCCCTTCATCAGGAATCCGAAATGTCGATTTTCCTGCTCCTCGGATGCTGCCTGACCTGCTGTGCTTTTCCAGCACCACTCTAATCTTGACTCTGATCTCCAGCGTCTGCAGTCCCCACTTCGGCCGAGTTGATTTTTAACTTTGTCCACCCCAGTCCAACACCAGCACAGCATGGCTTTCTAACCGAGACAGCGACAGAGGGAAGGTCAGTGAGTGCTTGTAAAGCAGACCTTAATGGATTCTTTCCATTGAGGGAGTCGGCTGGGGGCAGGGGGAGTAGTGGACATGTCGAGTTGAGACCACAATCAGATTAACCACAGTCTCAGCGAGAGGGAGCACACCAAAAGGGTCAGCTTCTAGTTTGAGGCAGTGAATTCCTGTTGGGGGAGGGGGGGCTGGAGGGTGAGGTGACCAGCGAGGTGGCTGACTCCCGTCTGCATTTCCATCCAGACGGTGTTGGGAATGAGCTGACAGTCACAGGCAGTACCTTTCTGCGAGAGAACGAGACTCCTTAACCAGTCCTGTCCAGTTCCGCCCTTCCTCACTGGGGGAGCGACGAGCCAACCACGACATCTGTTTAACCAGAAAGAGACGCTGTCACAGCACAGATAGCAGTATCTCTGTCACATCCAGGCCTGAGCTACTGCTGAGCAACACCAGATAGGCAGCACGTTTAATCTCTCACCATCGCCCAGTCAGTAACAACCTGCTCCCCTCACTCTCTGAGTCACTGCCTGACACTCTTCAGGATGACATTCGATGGAAACAGGGAACAGCATAAGCCTCATTCCTGAGGAATGGCTTATGCCTGAAACGTCAATTCTCCTGCTCCTCGGATGCTGCCTGACCTGCTGTGCTTTTCCAGCAACACATTCTCGACAGCACAAAGAACACAGTGACCCCCTAACGGGGTAATTATTCTCTGTGATCCCTGGATCTCCTGCTCACAGTCCCAGGTGTGAGTGCGAGTGACAAAATTGACAGTGAGGGTGATAACTGTGCACGAGTGTGAGTGTGAGAGTCTGACTGTACACAGCCTGGGTACAGGAGTGACTAACCAGACTGTGTGTAACTACCTGAATGCGAGGGTGGGAGAGGAAGGAGGGAGACCCTCCCCCACTCAGTGGTGATCGGGGCGTGGGGGAGTTTGAGGGTGAAGAGAAAGGGGATATTGAGACAGGGGGTGGAGGGGAGTGTGCAGAGGAGAGGGGTTAGTATAAGAGTCTGAGGGGGGCATGAAAGGACAGGGAGGGGAGAGGCACGGGAGTGCAGGGAGTGGGAGTGGGGTGGGGCAGGGGTTGTGGGAGTGGGGCGGGGGTTGTGGGAGTGCGTGCGCACATCACCTGTGCCAACCCGTGATGCCTCTTATAGTTGAATAGGTTTAGCCACGAGCAGCAGCTACAGGGAGTGACATGGGCCTGAATTGGAACAGGCCACAGAGAGAGAGTGAGAGAGCGAGGCAACGAGAGGGAGAGATGATAAATTGAGAATGAGGAGAATTTCTGTGTAGTTTTGGGACTGGGGACGGAGAGCAAGGTGTCAGGGTGACTGTACCTTGGTGTTGAGGGTGTCTCTCGTTGCCTGGAGCTGGGTCAGGGTACTCTGGACAATCCTCTTGCTGGCAGCTACCACAATGCAGCGTTTCAGCTCACTGCCATCACAGTCCAGGCTGCGACTGATGTTACTCAGCTCCTGTCCAATTCTGGCCAGAGTCATCTCGACCTCACCCACGAGATCCACAGAGTGAGCCCCAGACTCTGTAAAAAAAAACACAGCAGCTTAGTTACTGCCCGTCCCTCACAGGTACTGCCTGTTACTGACCCTCCCCCCTCACAGGTACTGCCTGTTACTGACCCTCCCCCTCACAGTTACTGCCTGTTACTGACCCTTCCCCCATCACAGTTACTGCCTGTTACTGACCCTTCCCCCATCACAGTTACTGCCAGTTACTGAACCATGTCCCTCACAGTTACTGCCTGTTACTGACCCTTCCCCCCTCACAGTTACTGTCTGTTACTGACCCTTCCCCCATCACAGTTACTGCCTGTTACTGACTCTTCCCCCATCACAGTTACTGCCTGTTACTGACCCTTCCCCTTCATAGTTACTGCCAGTTACTGAACCCTGTCCCTCACAGTTACTGCCTGTTACTGACCCTTCCCCATCACAGTTACTGCCTGTTACTAACCCTTCCCCATCACAGTTACTGCCTGTTACTGACCCTTCCCCCCTCACAGTTACTGTCTGTTACTGACCCTTCCCCCCTCACAGTTACTGCCTGTTACTGACCCTTCCCCATCACAGTTACTGCCTGTTATTGACCCTCCCCCCTCACAGTTACTGCCTGTTACTGACCCTTCCCCCCCTCACAGTTACTGCCTGTTACTGACCCTTCCCCCCCTCACAGTTACTACCTGTTACTGACCCTTCCCACATCACATTTACTGCCTGTTACTGACCCTTCCCCCCCTCACAGTTACTGCCTGTTACTGACCCTTCCCCCATCACAGTTACTGCCTGTTACTGAACCCTGTCCCTCACAGTTACTGCCTGTTACTGACACTTCCCCCTCACAGTTACTGCCTGTTACTGACCCTTCCCCCTCACAGTTACTGCCTGTTACTGAACCCTGTCCCTCACAGTTACTGCCTGTTACTGACCCTTCCCCCATCACAGTTACTGCCTGTTATTGACTCTTCCCCCACAGTTACTGCCTGTTACTGACACTTCCTGCATCACAGTTACTGCCTGTTACTGACCCTTCCCCCTTTACTGTTACTGCATGTTACTGACCATCCTTCACAGTTACTGCCTGTTACTGACCCTTCCCCATCACAGTTACTGCCTGTTACTGACCCTTCCCCAATCACAGTTACTGCCTGTTACTGACCGTTCCCCATCACAGTTACTGACCATTCCCCATCACAGTTACTGCCTGTTACTGAACCCCGTCTCTCACAGTTACTGCCTGTTACTGACCCTTCTCCCATCACAGTTACTGCCTGTTACTGACCCTTCCCCATCACAGTTACTGCCTGTTACTGACCCCCTTTCCGTCACAGTTACTGCTTGTTACTGACACCCCCCTAAGACTTACTGCCTGTTACTGACCCTTCCCCATCACAGTTACTGCCTGTTACTGACCCTTCCCCAATCACAGTTACTGCCTGTTACTGACCGTTCCCCATCACAGTTACTGCCTGTTACTGACCCTTCCCCATCACAGTTACTGCCTGTTACTGAACCCCGTCTCTCACAGTTACTGCCTGTTACTGACCCTTCTCCCATCAGTTACTGCTTGTTAATGACCCTTCCCCACAGTTACCACCTGTTACTGACATCCTCACAGTTACTGCCTGTTACTGACCCCCTCACAGTTACTGCCTGTTACTGACTCCCCATCACAGTTACTGCCTGTTACTGACACCCCCTCACAGTTACTGCCTGTTACTGACTCCCCATCACAGTTACTGCCTGTTACTGACACCCCCTCACAGTTACTGCCTGTTACTGACTCCCCATCACAGTTACTGCCTGTTACTGACTCCCCATCACAGTTACTGCCTGTTACTGACACCCCCTCACAGTTACTGCCTGTTACTGACACCCCCCTCATAGTTACCACCTGTTACTGACCCCCTCACAGTTACTGCCTGTTACTGACTCCCCCTCACAGTTACTGCCTGTCACTGACCATCTGTCACAGTTACTGCCTGTTACTGACTCTTGCCCCATCACAGTTACTGCCTGTTACTGACCCTTCCCCCCCCCCACAGTTACTGCCTGTTACTGAACCCCGTCCCTCACAGTTACTGCTTGTTACTGACTCTTCTCCCATCATAGTTACTGCCTGTTACTGACCTCCTCCCTTGAAGTTACTGCCTGTTACTGACCCTTCCCACATCAGTTACTGCCTGTTACTGAACCCTTTCCCTCACAGTTACTGCCTGTTACTGACACCCCCCTAAGACTTACTGCATGTAACTGACCCTTTCCCGCTCACAGTTACTGCCTGTTTCTGACTCCCCACTCACATTTACTGCCTGTTATTGACCCTTCCCCATCAGTTACTGCCTGTTACTGACACCCCCATCACAGTTACTGCCTGTTACTGACATCCTCCATCACAGTTACTGCCTGTTACTGACTCCCTCTCATAGTTACTGCCTGTTACTGACCCTTCCCCATCACAGTTACTGCCTGTTACTGACACCCCCCTCACAATTACCACCTGTTACTGATACCCTCACAGTTACTGCCTGTTATTGACTCCCCATCACAGTTGCTGCCTGTTACTGATCCTTTCCCATCACAGTTACTGCCTGTTACTGAACCCTGTCTCTCTGTTACTGCCTGTTACTGAACCCTGTCCCTCACAGTTACTGCCTGTTACTGACCCTTCCCCCATCACAGTTACTGCCTGTCACTGAGTCCCGTCCCTCACAGTTCCTGCCTGTTACTGACTCTTCCCCATCATAGTTACTGCCTGTTACTGAACCCCATATCTCACAGTTACTGCCTGTTACTGACCCTTCCCCATCACAGTTACTGCCTGTTACTGAACCCCTTTCCTTCACAGTTACTGCCTGTTACTGACACCCCCATCAGTTACTGCCTGTTACTGTCCTACGCCCTCACAGTTACTGCCTGTTACAGATCTCCTCCCTCACAGTCACTGCCTGTTACTGACCCTTCCCCATCACAGTTACTGCCTGTTACTGACCCCCTCCCTCACAGTTACTGCCTGTTACTGACCCCCTTTCCCTCACAGTTACTGCCTGTTAGTGACATCCGTCACAGTTACTGCCTGTTGCTGACCCTTCCCCCTCACAGTTACTGCCTGTTACTGAACCTTCCCCATCACAATTACTGCCTGTTACTGACCTCCTCCCTTGCAGTTACTGCCTGTTACTGACCTTTCTCCCATCATTGTTACTGCCTGTTACTGAATCCCTTTCCCTCACAGTCACTGCCTGTTACTGAGACCCCCTAAGATTTACTGCATGTTACTGACCCTTCCCCGCTCACAGTTACTGCCTGTCTCTGACTCCGCACTCACAGTTACTGCCTGTTACTGACCCTTCCCCATCACAGTTACTGCCTGTTACTGACACCCCCATCACAGTCACTGCCTGTTACTGTCCTACCCCCTCACAGTTACTGCCTGTTAATGACACCCCCTCACAGTTACTGCCTGTTACAGCTCTCCTCCCTCAGTCACTGCCTGTTACTGACCCTTCCCCCTCACAGTTACTGCCTGTTACTGACCCCCCCCCACAGTTACTGCCTGTTTCTGACACCCCCCTCACAGTTACAACCTGTTACTGACCCCCCCCCCCACCCCACAGTTACTCCCTGTTTCTGACTCCCCACTCACAGTTACTGCCTGTTACTGACCCTTCTCCATCACAGTTACTACCTGTTACTGGCACCCCCATCACAGTCACTGCCTGTTACTGACCCCCTCCCTCACAGTTACTGCCTGTTACTGACCCCCTTTTCCTCACAGTTACTGCCTGTTACTGACATCCGTCACAGTTACTGCCTGTTGCTGACCCTGCCCCCTTCACAGTTACTGCCTGTTACTGACCCTTCCCCCCCCCTCACAGGTACTGCCTGTTTCTGACTCCCCACTCACAGTTACTGCCTGTTACTGACCTCCTCCCTTGCAGTTACTGCCTGTTACTGACCCATCTCCCATCATAGTTACTGCCTGTTACTGAACCCCTTTCCCTCACAGTCACTGCCTGTTACTGACACCCCCCCTAAGGTTTACTGCATGTAACTGACTCTTCCCCGCTCACAGTTACTGCCTGTCTCTGACTCCCCACTCACAGTTACTGCCTGTTACTGACTCTTCCCCATCACAGTTACTGCCTGTTACTGTCCTCCTCCCTCACAGTTACTGCCTGTTACTCACCTCCTCCCTCACAGTTACTGCCTGTTACTGACTCCCTCTCACAGTTACTGCCTGTTACGGACCCTTCCCCATCACAGTTACTGCCTGTTACTGACTCTTCCCCATCACAGTTACTGCCTGTTACTGTCCTCCTCCCTCACAGTTACTGCCTGTTACTCACCTCCTCCCTCACAGTTACTGCCTGTTACTGACTCCCTCTCACAGTTACTGCCGGTTACTGACCCTTCCCACATCACAGTTACTGCCTGTTACTGAACCCCTTTCCTTCACAGTTACTGCCTGTTACTCACACCCCCCATAGACTTACTGCATGTTACTGACCCTTCCCCCATCACAGTTACTATCGGTTACTGACCCTTCCGCATCACAGTTACTGCCTGTTACTGACACCCCCATCACAGTTACTGACTGTTACTGTCCTGCCCCCTCACAGTTACTGCCTGTTAATGACACCCCCTCACAGTTACTGCCTGTTACTGACTCCCTCTCACAGTTACTGTCTGTTACTGACTCCCCCTCACAGTTACTGCCTGTTACTGACCCTTCCCCATCACAGTTACTGCTTGTTACTGAACCCTGTCTCTCACAGTTACTGCCAGTTACTGAGCCTGTCCCTCACAGTTACTGCCTGTTACTGTCCCTTCCCCCATCACTGTTACTGCCTGTTACTGACCCTCCCTCACAGTTACTGCCTGTTACTGACCCTTCCCCATCACAGTTACTGTCTGTTACTGAACCCTGTCCCTCACAATTACTGCCTGTTACTGACCCTTCCCCATCACAGTTACTGCATGTTACTGAATCTCCCTCACAGTTACTGCCTGTTACTGGCCCATCCCACATCACAGTCACTGCCTGTTACTGAACCCTGTCCATCACATTTACTGCCTGTTACTGACCCTTCCCCATCACAGTTACTGCCTGTTACTGAACCCTGTCCCTCACAGTTACTGCCTGTTACTGACCCTTCCCCATCAGTTACTGCCTGTTACTGACACCCCCCTCACAGTTACCACCTGTTACTGACACCCTCACAGTTACTGCCTGTTTCTGACTCCCCACTCACAGTTACTGCCTGTTACTGACCCTTCCCCATCACAGTCACTGCCTGTTACTGACCCCCTCCCTCACAGTTACTGCCTGTTACTGACCCCTTTCCCTCACAGTTACTGCCTGTTTCTGACTCCCCACTCACAGTTACTGCCTGTTACTGACCCTTCCCCATCACAGTCACTGCCTGTTACTGACCCCCTCCCTCACAGTCACTGCCTATTACTGACACCCTCCCTCACAGTTACTGCCTGTTACTGACACCCCGTAAGAGTTATTGCATGTTAATTACCCTTCCCCCCTCACAGTTACTGCTTGTTACTGTCCTCCTCCCTCAGTTACTGCCTGTTACTGACCTCCTCCCTCACAGTTATTGCCTCCCTCTCATAGTTACTGCCTGTTACTGACCCTTCCCCATCACAGTTACTGCATGTTACTGAATCTCCCTCACAGTTACTGCCTGTTACTGACTCTTCCCCCATCACAGTTACTACCTGTTACTGTCCTCCTCCCTCACAGATACTGCCCGTTACTGACCTCCTCCCTCACAGTTACTGCCTGTTACTGACTCCCCCTCACAGTTACTGCCTGTTACTGACCCTTCCCCATCACAGTTACTGCCTGTTACTGAACCCTGTCCCTCAAAGTTACTGCCTGTTACTGACACCCGTCACAGTTACTGCCAGTTGCTGACCCTTCCCCCGTCACAGTTACTGCCTGTTACTGTCCTCCTTCCTCACAGTTACTGCCTATTACTGACTCCTCCTCACATTTATTGCCTGTTACTGACCCTTACCTTCACACAGTTTAGATTAGATTACATTACAGTGTGGAAACAGGCCCTTCGGCCCAACAAGTCCACACCGCCCCGCCAAAGCGCAACCCACCCATACCGCTACATTTACCCCTTACCTAACACTACGGGCAATTTAGCATGGCCAATTCACCTGACCCTGCACATCTTTGTAGTGTGGGAGGAAACCGGAGCACCCGGAGGAAACCCACGCAGACACGGGGAGAACGTGCAAACTCCACACAGTCAGTCGCCTGAGGCGGGAATTGAACCCGGGTCTCTGGCGCTGTGAGGCAGCAGTGCTAACCACTGTGCCGTCCCACACAGTTACTGCCTGTTACTGACACTCCCCTAAGAGTTACTGCCTGTTACCCACCCTTCCCCCATCACAGTTACTGCCTGTTACTGACACCCCCTCACAGTTACTGCCTGTTACTGACACCCCCCTCAGAGGTATTGGCTGTTACTGACCCTTCACCATAACAGTTACTGTCTGTTACTGACCCTTCCCCATCACAGTTACTGCCTGTTACTGAACCCCGTCCCTCACAGTTACTGCCTGTTACTGACCCTTCCCCATCACAGTTACTGCCTGTTACTGACCCCATCTCGCAGTTTCTGCCTGTTACTGACCCCCTTTCCCTCACAGTTACTGCCCGTTACTGATTCCCCCTCACAGTTACTACCTGTTACTGACCCTTCCTCCCTCACAGTTACTGCCTGTTACTGAACCCTGTCCCTCACAGTTACTGCCTGTTACTGACCCTTCCCCATCACAGTTACTGCCTGTTACTGACACCCCCCTCACAGTTACCACCTGTTACTGACACCCTCACAGTTACTGCCTGTTTCTGACTCCCCACTCACAGTTACTGCCTGTTACTGACCCTTCCCCATCACAGTCACTGCCTGTTACTGACCCCCTCCCTCACAGTTACTGCCTGTTACTGACCCCTTTCCCTCACAGTTACTGCCTGTTTCTGACTCCCCACTCACAGTTACTGCCTGTTACTGACCCTTCCCCATCACAGTCACTGCCTGTTACTGACCCCCTCCCTCACAGTCACTGCCTATTACTGACACCCTCCCTCACAGTTACTGCCTGTTACTGACACCCCGTAAGAGTTATTGCATGTTAATTACCCTTCCCCCCTCACAGTTACTGCTTGTTACTGTCCTCCTCCCTCAGTTACTGCCTGTTACTGACCTCCTCCCTCACAGTTATTGCCTCCCTCTCATAGTTACTGCCTGTTACTGACCCTTCCCCATCACAGTTACTGCATGTTACTGAATCTCCCTCACAGTTACTGCCTGTTACTGACTCTTCCCCATCACAGTTACTACCTGTTACTGTCCTCCTCCCTCACAGATACTGCCCGTTACTGACCTCCTCCCTCACAGTCACTGCCTGTTACTGACTCCCCCTCACAGTTACTGCCTGTTACTGACCCTTCCCCATCACAGTTACTGCCTGTTACTGAACCCTGTCCCTCAAAGTTACTGCCTGTTACTGACACCCGTCACAGTTACTGCCAGTTGCTGACCCTTCCCCCGTCACAGTTACTGCCTGTTACTGTCCTCCTTCCTCACAGTTACTGCCTATTACTGACTCCTCCTCACATTTATTGCCTGTTACTGACCCTTACCTTCACACAGTTTAGATTAGATTACATTACAGTGTGGAAACAGGCCCTTCGGCCCAACAAGTCCACACCGCCCCGCCAAAGCGCAACCCACCCATACCGCTACATTTACCCCTTACCTAACACTACGGGCAATTTAGCATGGCCAATTCACCTGACCCTGCACATCTTTGTAGTGTGGGAGGAAACCGGAGCACCCGGAGGAAACCCACGCAGACACAGGGAGAACGTGCAAACTCCACACAGTCAGTCGCCTGAGGCGGGAATTGAACCCGGGTCTCTGGCGCTGTGAGGCAGCAGTGCTAACCACTGTGCCGTCCCACACAGTTACTGCCTGTTACTGACACTCCCCTAAGAGTTACTGCCTGTTACCCACCCTTCCCCCATCACAGTTACTGCCTGTTACTGACACCCCCTCACAGTTACTGCCTGTTACTGACACCCCCCTCAGAGGTATTGGCTGTTACTGACCCTTCACCATAACAGTTACTGTCTGTTACTGACCCTTCCCCATCACAGTTACTGCCTGTTACTGAACCCCGTCCCTCACAGTTACTGCCTGTTACTGACCCTTCCCCATCACAGTTACTGCCTGTTACTGACCCCATCTCGCAGTTTCTGCCTGTTACTGACCCCCTTTCCCTCACAGTTACTGCCCGTTACTGATTCCCCCTCACAGTTACTACCTGTTACTGACCCTTCCTCCCTCACAGTTACTGCCTGTTACTGAACCCCGTCCAACACAGTTACTGCCTGTTACTGACACCCCCGTAAGAGTTACTGCCTGTTACTGACACCCCACTCACAGTTATTGCCTGTTACTTACCCTTCCCCATCACAGTTACTGCCTGTTACTGACCCTTCCCCATCACAGTTACTGCCTGTTACTGAACCCCGTCCCACACTGTTACTGCCTGTGACTGACACCCCGTAAGAGTTACTGTCTGTTACTGACACCCCGTCACAGTTATTGCCTGCTATTTACCTTTCCCCATCACAGTTACTGCCTGTTACTGACCCTTCCCCATCACAGTTACTGCCTGTTACTGACACCCCCCTCACAGATATTGCCTGTTACTGACCCTTCCCCAGTTACGACCTGTTACTGACCCTACCACACAGTTACTGCCTGTTACTGACCTCCACCTCACAGATACTGTCTGTTACTGACACCCCCTCACAGTTACTGCCCGTTACTGACTCCCCCCTCACAGTTACTGCCTGTTACTGACCCCCTCCCTCACAGTTACTGTCTGTTACTGATGTCCCCCTCACAGTTACTGCCTGTTACTGACCTCCTCCCTCACAGTTACTGCCGGTTACTGACTCCCCCCTCACAGTTACTGCCTGTTACTGACCTCCTCCCTCACAGTTACTGCCTGTTACTGATGTCCCCCTCACAGTTACTGCCTGTTACTGACCTCCTCCCTCACAGTTACTGCCGGTTACTGACTCCCCCCTCACACTTACTACCTGTTACTGACTCCCCCTCACAGTTACTGCCTGTTACTGATCTCCTCCCTCACAGTGACTGCCTGTTACTTACTCCCTCTCACAGTTACTGCCTGTTACTGATACCCACTCAGTTACTGCCTGTTACTGATCTCATCCCTCACAGTTACTGCCTGTTACTGACAGCCCCTCACAGCTACTGCCTGTTACTGATACCCACTCAGTTACTGCCTGTTACTGACTCCTCCTCACAGTTACTGCCTGTTACTGATCTCCTCCCTCACAGTTACTGCCTGTTAATGATCTCCTCCCTCACAGTTACTGTCTGTTACTGACTCCCCCTCAGTTACTGCCTGTTACTGACTCCCCCTCACAGTTACTGACACTCCCCTCACAGTTACTGCCTGTTACTGATCGACCCTCACAGTTACTGCCTGTTACTGACACCCCCTCAGAGTTACTGCCTGTTACTGACACCCCCCTCACAGTTACTGCCTGTTACTGACACCCCCCTCACAGTTACTGCCTGTTACTGACTCCCCCCTCACAGTTACTGCCTGTTACTGACCTCCTCCCTCACAGTTACTGCCTGTTACTGACACCCTCTCACAGTTACTGCCTGTTACTGACTCCCCCTCACAGTTAGTGCCTGTTACTGATCCCCTCACAATTACTGCCTGTTACTGACTGACCCTCACAGTTCCTGCCTGTTACTGACACCCCCTCAGTTACTGCCTGTTACTGACCGACCCTCACAGTTACTGCCTGTTACTGACACCCCTTCACAGTTACTGTCTGTTACTGACTCCCCCTCACAGTTACTGCCTGTTACTGACACCCCTCACAGTTACTGCCTGTTACTGACTCCCCCCTCACAGTTACTGCCTGTTCTTGACCTCCTCCCTCACAGTTACTGCCTGTTACTGACACCGCTCACAGTTACTGCCTGTTACTGACACCCCCCCCTCACAGTTACTGCCTGTTACTGACTCACCCCTCACAGTTACTGCCTGTTATTGACCTCCTCCCTCACAGTTACTGCCTGTTACTGACACCCTCTCACAGTTACTGCCTGTTACTGACACCCCCTCAGTTACTGCCTGTTACTGACCGACCCTCACAGTTACTGCCTGTTACTGACTCCCCCCTCACAGTTACTGCCTGTTCTTGACCTCCTCCCTCACAGTTACTGCCTGTTACTGACACCGCTCACAGTTACTGCCTGTTACTGACACCCCCTCACAGTTACTGCCTGTTACTGACTCACCCCTCACAGTTACTGCCTGTTATTGACCTCCTCCCTCACAGTTACTGCCTGTTACTGACACCCTCTCACAGTTACTGCCTGTTACTGACACACCCTCAGTTACTGCCTGTTACTGACCTCCTCCCTCACTGTTACTGCCCGTTACTGACACCCCCTGACTGTTACTGCCCGTTACTGACACCCCCTCACAGTTACTGCCTGTTACTTACCTCCTTCCTCACAGTTGCTGCCTGTTACTGACTCCCCCTCACAGTTACTGCCTGTTACTGGCACCCCTTCAGTGATTGCCTGTAACTGTCTCCCCCATCACTGCGAGTGCCTGTTACTGACACCCCTCACAGTTACTACCTGTTACTGACTCCCTCTCACAGTTACTGCCTGTTACTGATCTCTTCCCTCACAGTTACTGCCTATTAATGATCCTTCCCCCCTCACAGTTACTCCCTGTTAATGATCCTTCCCCCCTCACAGTAACGGCCTGTTACAGACTCCCCCTCAGTTACTGCCTGTTACTGATCTCCTCCCCACAGTTACTGCCTGTTACTGAAACCCCCTCGCAGTTACTGTGTGTTACTGATCTCCTCCCTCACAGTTACTGCCTGTTACTGACAGCCCCTCACAGCTACTGCCTGTTACTGATACCCACTCAGTTACTGCCTGTTACTGACTCCCCCTCACAGTTACTGCCTGTTACTGACACCCCCTCATAGTTACTGCCTATTACTGACTCTCCCTCACAGTTACTGACACTCCCCTCACAGTTACTGCCTGTTACTGACTCCCTGTCACAGTTACTACCTGTTACTGATCCCCTCACAATTACTGCCTGTTACTGACTGACCCTTACAGTTCCTGCCTGTTACTGACACCCCCTCACAGTTACTGCCTGTTACTGACACCCCCCTCACAGTTACTGCCTGTTACTGACACCCCCCTCACAGTTACTGCCTGTTACTGACTCCCCCCTCACAGTTACTGTCTGTTTCTGACTCCCCCCTCACAGTTACTGCCTGTTATTGACCTACTTCCTCACAGTTACTGCCTGTTACTGACACCCACTCACAGTTACTGCCTGTTACAGACTCCCCATCACAGTTACTGCCTGTTACTGAAACCCCCTCACAGTTACTGTCTGTTACTGACTCCCCCTCACAGTTACTGCCTGTTACTGACCGACCCTCACAGTTACTACCTGTTACTGACCAACCCTCACAGTTACTACCTGTTACTGACTCCTCTTCAGTTACTGCCTGTTACTGATCTCCTCCCTCACATTTACTGCCTGTTACTGGCCCATCCCACATCACAGTCACTGCCTGTTACTGAACCCTGTCCATCACATTTACTGCCTGTTACTGACACATCCCCCTCACAGTTACTGCATGTTACTGAATCTCCCTCACAGTTACTGCCTGTTACTGACCCTCCCCCTCACAGTTACTGCCTGTTACTGAACCCCGTCCCTCACAGTTCCTGCCTGTTACTGACTCTTCTCCCATCACAGTTACTGCCTGTTAGTAACCCTTTCCCCCTCACAGTTACTGCCTGTTACTGACACTTCACCCATCACAGTTACTGCCTGTTACTGAACCCCTTTCCCTCACAGTTACTGCCTGGTACTGACACCCACCTAAGACTTACTGCATGTTACTGACCCTTCCCCGCTCACAGTTACTGCCTGTTTATGACTCCCCACTCACAGTTTTACTGCCTGTTACTGACCCTTCCCCATCACAGTTACTGCCTGTTACTGACTCCCTCTCACAGTTACTGCCTGTTACTGACCCTTCCCCATCACAGTTACTGCCTGTTACTGATACCCCCCTCACAGTTACCACCTGTTACTGATCCCCTCACAGTTACTGCCTGTTACTGACTCCCCTCACAGTTACTGCCTGTTACTGACCCATCCCCCATCACAGTTACTGCCTGTTACTGAACCCTGTCCCTCACAGTTACTGCCTGTTACTGACCCTTTCCCACAGTTACTGCATGTTACTGAATCTCCCTCACAGTTACTGCCCGTTACTGACTCTTCCCAATCAGTTACTGCCTGTTACTGACCCTTCCCCCCCTCACAGTTACTGCCTGTTACTGACCCTTCCCCCATCACAGTTACTGCCTGTTACTGAACTCTGTCCCTCACAGTTACTGCCTGTTACTGAACCCCTTTCCCTCACAGTTACTGCCTGTTACTGACACCCACCTAAGACTTACTGCATGTTACTGACCCTTCCCCGCTCACAGTTACTGCCTGTGTCTGACTCCCCACTCATAGTTACTGCCTGTTACTGACCCTTCCCCATCACTGTTACTGCCTGTTACTGACACCCCCCTCACAGTTACTGCCTGTTACTGATCCCCTCACAGTTACTGCCTGTTACTGACTCCCCCTCACAGTTACTGCCTGTTACTGACCCTTCCCCATCACAGTTACTGCTTGTTACTGACCCTTGCCCCATCACTGTTACTGCCTGTTACTGACCCTCCCTCACAGTTACTGCCTGTTACTGTCCCTTGCCCCATCACTGTTACTGCCTGTTACTGACCCTCCCTCACAGTTACTGCCTGTTACTGACACCCCGTAAGAGTTATTGCATGTTAATTACCCTTCCCCCCTCACAGTTACTGCATGTTACTGAATCTCCCTCACAGTTACTGCCCGTTACTGACTCTCCCCCCTCACAGTTACTGCCTGTTACTGACCCTTCCCCATCACAGTTACTGCCTGTTACTGACACCCCCCTCACAGTTACCACCTGTTACTGACCCCCTCACAGTTACTGCCTGTTTCTGACTCCCCACTCACAGTTACTGCCTGTTACTGACCCTTCCCCATCACTGTCACTGCCTGTTACTGAACCCTGTCCCTCACAGTTACTGCCTGTTACTGACCCTTCCCCATCATAGTTACTGCATGTTACTGAATCTCCCTCACATTTACTGCCTGTTACTGGCCCATCCCACATCACAGTCACTGCCTGTTACTGAACCCAGTCCATCACATTTACTGCCTGTTACCGACACTTCCCCCTCACAGTTACTGCCTGTTACTGACTCTTCCCCCATCGCAGTTACTGCCTGTTTCTGAACCTTCCCCCTCACAGTTACTGCCTGTTACTGACCCTCCCCCTCACAGTTACTGCCTGTTACTGAACCCCGTCCCTCACAGATCCTGCCTGTTACTGACTCTTCTCCCATCACAGTTACTGCCTGTTACTGAACTCCATACCTCACAGTTACTGCCTGTTACTGACCCTTCACCCATCACAGTTACTGCCTGTTACTGAACCCCTTTCCCTCACAGTTACTGCCTGGTACTGACACCCACCTAAGACTTACTGCATGTTACTGACCCTTCCCCACTCACAGTTACTGCCTGTTTATGACTCCCCACTCACAGTTTTACTGCCTGTTACTGACCCTTCCCCATCACAGTTACTGCCTGTTACTGACCCTTCCCCATCACAGTTACTGCCTGTTACTGACACCCCTCACAGTTACTGCCTGTTACTGACCCATCCCCCATCACAGTTACTGCCTGTTACTGAACCCTGTCCCTCACAGTTACTGCCTGTTACTGACCCTTCCCCACAGTTACTGCATGTTACTGAATCTCCCTCACAGTTACTGCCCGTTACTGACTCTTCCCCCTCACAGTTACTGCCTGTTACTGACCCTTCCCCATCACAGTTACTGCCTGTTACTGACACCCCCCTCACAGTTACCACCTGTTACTGACCCCCTCACAGTTACTGCCTGTTTCTGACTCCCCACTCACAGTTACTGCCTGTTACTGACCCTTCCCCATCACAGTCACTGCCTGTTACTGACCCCCTCCCTCACAGTTACTGCCTGTTACTGACCTCTTTCCCTCACAGTTACTACCTGTTACTGGCACCCCCATCACAGTCACTGCCTATTACTGACACCCTCCCTCACAGTTACTGCCTGTTACTGACACCCCGTAAGAGTTATTGCATGTTAATTACCCTTCCCCCCTCACAGTTACTGCATGTTACTGTCCTCCTCCCTCACAGTTACTGCCTGGTACTGACTCCCCCTCACAGTTACTGCCTGTTACTGACCCTTCCCCATCACAGTTACTGCCTGTTACTGAACCCTGTCCCTCAAAGTTACTGCCTGTTACTGACATCCGTCACAGTTACTGCCTGTTGCTGACCCTTCCCCCGTCACAGTTACTGCCTGTTACTGACTCCCCCATCACAGTTACTGCCTGTTACTGTCCTCCTTCCTCACCGTTAATGCCTATTACTGACTCCTCCTCACATTTATTGCCTGTTACTGACCCTTACCTTCACACAGTTTAGATTAGATTACAATACAGTGTGGAAACAGGCCCTTCGGCCCAACAAGTCCACACTGCCCCACCAAAGCGCAACCCACCCATACCGCTACATTTACCCCTTACCTAACACTACGGGCAATTTAGCATGGCCAATTCACCTGACCCTGCACATCTTTGGATTGTGGGAGGAAACCGGAGCACCCGGAGGAAACCCACGCAGACACGGGGAGAACGTGCAAACTCCACACAGTCAGTCGCCTGAGGCGGGAATTGAACCCAGGTCTCTGGCGCTGTGAGGCAGCAGTGCTAACCACTGTGCCGTCCCACACAGTTACTGCCTGTTACTGACACTCCCCTAAGAGTTACTGCCTGTTACCCACCCTTCCCCCCCTCACAGTTACTGCCTGTTACTGACCCCTCCCCCATCATAGTTACTGCCTGTTACTGACACCCCCTCACAGTTACTGCCTGTTACTGACACCCCCCTCACAGTTACTGCCTGTTACTGACACACCCTCAGTTACTGCCTGTTACTGACCTCCTCCCTCACTGTTACTGCCCGTTACTGACACCCCCTGACTGTTACTGCCCGTTACTGACACCCCCTCACAGTTACTGCCTGTTACTGACTCCCCCTCACAGTTACTGCCTGTTACTTACCTCCTTCCTCACAGTTACTGCATGTTACTGACTCCCCCTCACAGTTACTGCCTGTTACTGGCACCCCTTCAGTGATTGCCTGTAACTGTCTCCCCCATCACTGCGAGTGCCTGTTACTGACACCCCTCACAGTTACTACCTGTTACTGACTCCCCCTCACAGTTACTGCCTGTTACTGATCTCTTCCCTCACAGTTACTGCCTATTAATGATCCTTCCCCCCTCACAGTTACTCCCTGTTAATGATCCTTCCCCCCTCACAGTAACGGCCTGTTACAGACTCCCCCTCAGTTACTGCCTGTTACTGATCTCCTCCCCACAGTTACTGCCTGTTACTGAAACCCCCTCGCAGTTACTGTGTGTTACTGATCTCCTCCCTCACAGTTACTGCCTGTTACTGACAGCCCCTCACAGCTACTGCCTGTTACTGATACCCACTCAGTTACTGCCTGTTACTGAAACCTGTCCCTCCCAGTTACTGCCTGATCCTGACCTCCTCCCTCACAGTTACTCCCTGTTACTGAACCACGTCCCTCACACTGAACCCCATCCCTTGCTGATACTGCCTGCTACTGACTCCCCCTCAGTTATTGCCTGTTACTGACTGAACCTCACAGTTACTGCCTGTTACTGACCTCCACCTCACAGATACTGCCTGTTACTGACACCCCGTAAGAGTTACTGCCTGTTACTGACACCCCCCTCACAGTTATTGCCTGTTTCTGACTCCCCCTCACAGTTACTGCCTGTTACTGACACCCCCCACACAGTTACTGCCTGTTACTGACCTCCTCCCTCACAGTTACTGCCTGTTACTGATGTCCCCCTCACAGTTACTGCCTGTTACTGACCCCCTCCCTCACAGTTACTGTCTGTTTCTGACTCCCCCCTCACACTCACTGCCTGTTACTGACCTCCACCTCACAAATACTGCCTGTTACTGACACCCCCTCACAGTTATTGCCGGTTACTGACTCCCCCCTCACAGTGACTGCCTGTTACTGACCAACCCTCACAGTTACTGCCTGTTACTGACCCCCCTCACAGTTACTACCTGTTACTGACTCCTCCTCACAGTTACTGCCTGTTACTGATCTCCTCCCTCACAGTTACTGCCTGTTAATGATCTCCTCCCTCACAGTTACTGTCTGTTCCTGACTCCCCCTCACAGTTACTGCCTGTTACTGACACCCCCTCACAGTTACTGCCTGTTACAGATCGACCCTCACAGTTACTGCCTGTTACTGACACCCCCTCAGTTACTGCCTGTTATTGACCGACCCTCACAGTTACTGCCTGTTACTGACACCCCCTCACAGTTACTGCCTGTTACTGACACCCCCTCACAGTTACTGCCTGTTACTGACTCCCCCCTCACAGTTACTGCCTGTTACTGACCTCCACCCTCACAGTTACTGCCTGTTACTGACACCCCCTCACAGTTACTGCCTGTTACTGACTCCCCCTCACAGTTACTGCCTGTTACTGATCCCCTCACAATTACTGCCTGTTACTGACTGACCCTCACAGTTCCTGCCTGTTACTGACACCCCCTCAGTTACTGCCTGTTACTGACCGACCCTCACAGTTACTGCCTGTTACTGACACCCCTTCACAGTTACTGCCTGTTACTGACTCCCCCTCACAGTTACTGCCTGTTACTAACCTCCTCCCTCACAGTTACTGCCTGTTACTGACACCCCCTGACTGTTACTGCCTGTTACTGACACCCCCTCACAGTTACTGCCTGTTACTGACTCCCCCTCACAGTTACTACCTGTTACTGACACCCCCTCACAGTTACTGCCTGTTACTGATCTCCTCCCTCACAGTTACTGCCTGTTAATGATCCTTCCCCCCTCACAGTTACGGCCTGTTACAGATACCCACTCAGTTCCTGCCTGTTACTGACACCCCCTCAGTTACTGCCTGTTACTGACCGACCCTCACAGTTACTGCCTGTTACTGACACCCCTTCACAGTTACTGCCTGTTACTGACTCCCCCTCACAGTTACTGCCTGTTACTGACCTCCTCCCTCACAGTTACTGCCTGTTACTGACACCCCCTCACAGTTACTGCCTGTTACTTACCTCCTCCCTCACAGTTACTGCATGTTACTGACTCCCCCTCACAGATACTGCCTGTTACTGACACCCCTCACAGTTACTACCTGTTACTGACTCCCCCTCACAGTTACTGCATGTTACTGATCTCTTCCCTCACAGTTACTGCCTGTTAATGATCCTTCCCCCTCACTATTACTCCCTGTTAATGATCCTTCCCCCCTCACAGTAACGGCCTGTTACAGACTCCCCCTCAGTTACTGCCTGTTACTGATCTCCTCCCTCACAGTTACTGCTTGTTACTGAAACCCCCTCGCAGTTACTGCGTGTTACTGATCTCCTCCCTCATAGTTACTGCATGTTACTGACAGCCCCTCACAGCTACTGCCTGTTACTGATACCCACTCAGTTACTGCCTGTTACTGACTCCCCCTCACAGTTACTGCCTGTTACTGATCTCCTCCCTCACAGTTACTGCCTGTTACTGACTCTCGCTCACAGTTACTGACACTCCCCTCACAGTTACTGCCTGTTACTGACTCCCTGTCACAGTTACTACCTGTTACTGGTCCCCTCACAATTACTGCCTGTTACTGACTGACCCTCACAGTTACGGCCTGTTACTGACACCCCCTCAGTTACTGCCTTTTACTGACTCCCCCCTCACAGTTACTGCCTGTTACTGACACCCCCCTCACAGTTACTGCCTGTTACTGACTCCCCCCTCACAGTTACTGCCTGTTACTGACCGACCCTCACAGTTACTGACACTCCCCCTCACAGTTACTGCCTGTTACTGATCGACCCTCACAGTTACTGCCTGTTACTGACACCCCCCTCACAGTTACTGCCTGTTACTGACACCCCCCTCACAGTTACTGCCTGTTACTGACACACCCTCAGTTACTGCCTGTTACTGACCTCCTCCCTCACTGTTACTGCCCGTTACTGACACCCCCTGACTGTTACTGCCCGTTACTGACACCCCCTCACAGTTACTGCCTGTTACTGACTCCCCCTCACAGTTACTGCCTGTTACTTACCTCCTTCCTCACAGTTACTGCATGTTACTGACTCCCCCTCACAGTTACTGCCTGTTACTGGCACCCCTTCAGTGATTGCCTGTAACTGTCTCCCCCATCACTGCGAGTGCCTGTTACTGACACCCCTCACAGTTACTACCTGTTACTGACTCCCCCTCATAGTTACTGCCTGTTACTGATCTCTTCCCTCACAGTTACTGCCTATTAATGATCCTTCCCCCCTCACAGTAACGGCCTGTTACAGACTCCCCCTCAGTTACTGCCTGTTACTGATCTCCTCCCCACAGTTACTGCCTGTTACTGAAACCCCCTCGCAGTTACTGTGTGTTACTGATCTCCTCCCTCACAGTTACTGCCTGTTACTGACAGCCCCTCACAGCTACTGCCTGTTACTGATACCCACTCAGTTACTGCCTGTTACTGACTCCCCCTCACAGTTACTGCCTGTTACGGACACCCCCTCATAGTTACTGCCTATTACTGACTCTCCCTCACAGTTACTGACACTCCCCTCACAGTTACTGCCTGTTACTGACTCCCTGTCACAGTTACTACCTGTTACTGATCCCCTCACAATTACTGCCTGTTACTGACTGACCCTTACAGTTCCTGCCTGTTACTGACACCCCCTCACAGTTACTGCCTGTTACTGACACCCCCCTCACAGTTACTGCCTGTTACTGACACCCCCCTCACAGTTACTGCCTGTTACTGACTCCCCCCTCACAGTTACTGTCTGTTTCTGACTCCCCCCTCACAGTTACTGCCTGTTATTGACCTGCTCCCTCACAGTTACTGCCTGTTACTGACACCCACTCACAGTTACTGCCTGTTACAGACTCCCCATCACAGTTACTGCCTGTTACTGAAACCCCCTCACAGTTACTGTCTGTTACTGACTCCCCCTCACAGTTACTGCCTGTTACTGACCGACCCTCACAGTTACTACCTGTTACTGACCAACCCTCACAGTTACTACCTGTTACTGACTCCTCTTCAGTTACTGCCTGTTACTGATCTCCTCCCTCACATTTACTGCCTGTTACTGGCCCATCCCACATCACAGTCACTGCCTGTTACTGAACCCTGTCCATCACATTTACTGCCTGTTACTGACACATCCCCCTCACAGTTACTGCATGTTACTGAATCTCCCTCACAGTTACTGCCTGTTACTGACCCTCCCCCTCACAGTTACTGCCTGTTACTGAACCCCGTCCCTCACAGTTCCTGCCTGTTACTGACACTTCACCCATCACAGTTACTGCCTGTTACTGAACCCCTTTCCCTCACAGTTACTGCCTGGTACTGACACCCACCTAAGACTTACTGCATGTTAGTGACCCTTCCCCGCTCACAGTTACTGCCTGTTTATGACTCCCCACTCACAGTTTTACTGCCTGTTACTGACCCTTCCCCATCACAGTTACTGCCTGTTACTGACCCTTCCCCATCACAGTTACTGCCTGTTACTGACCCTTCCCCATCACAGTTACTGCCTGTTACTGATACCCCCCTCACAGTTACCACCTGTTACTGATCCCCTCACAGTTACTGCCTGTTACTGACTCCCATCACAGTTACTGCCTGTTACTGAACCCTGTCCCTCACAGTTACTGCCTGTTACTGACCCTTTCCCACAGTTACTGCATGTTACTGAATCTCCCTCACAGTTACTGCCCGTTACTGACTCTTCCCAATCAGTTACTGCCTGTTACTGACCCTTCCCCCCCTCACAGTTACTGCCTGTTACTGACCCTTCCCCCATCACAGTTACTGCCTGTTACTGAACTCTGTCCCTCACAGTTACTGCCTGTTACTGAACCCCTTTCCCTCACAGTTACTGCCTGTTACTGACACCCACCTAAGACTTACTGCATGTTACTGACCCTTCCCCGCTCACAGTTACTGCCTGTGTCTGACTCCCCACTCATAGTTACTGCCTGTTACTGACCCTTCCCCATCACTGTTACTGCCTGTTACTGACACCCCCCTCACAGTTACTGCCTGTTACTGATCCCCTCACAGTTACTGCCTGTTACTGACTCCCCCTCACAGTTACTGCCTGTTACTGACCCTTCCCCATCACAGTTACTGCTTGTTACTGACCCTTGCCCCATCACTGTTACTGCCTGTTACTGACCCTCCCTCACAGTTACTGCCTGTTACTGTCCCTTGCCCCATCACTGTTACTGCCTGTTACTGACCCTCCCTCACAGTTACTGCCTGTTACTGACCCCTTTCCCTCACAGTTACTACCTGTTACTGACCCTTCCCCATCACAGTCACTGCCTATTACTGACACCCTCCCTCACAGTTACTGCCTGTTACTGACACCCCGTAAGAGTTATTGCATGTTAATTACCCTTCCCCCCTCACAGTTACTGCATGTTACTGAATCTCCCTCACAGTTACTGCCCGTTACTGACTCTCCCCCCTCACAGTTACTGCCTGTTACTGACCCTTCCCCATCACAGTTACTGCCTGTTACTGACACCCCCCTCACAGTTACCACCTGTTACTGACCCCCTCACAGTTACTGCCTGTTTCTGACTCCCCACTCACAGTTACTGCCTGTTACTGACCCTTCCCCATCACAGTCACTGCCTGTTACTGAACCCTGTCCCTCACAGTTACTGCCTGTTACTGACCCTTCCCCATCATAGTTACTGCATGTTACTGAATCTCCCTCACATTTACTGCCTGTTACTGGCCCATCCCACATCACAGTCACTGCCTGTTACTGAACCCTGTCCATCACATTTACTGCCTGTTACCGACACTTCCCCCTCACAGTTACTGCCTGTTACTGACTCTTCCCCCATCGCAGTTACTGCCTGTTTCTGAACCTTCCCCCTCACAGTTACTGCCTGTTACTGACCCTCCCCCTCACAGTTACTGCCTGTTACTGACTCTTCTCCCATCACAGTTACTGCCTGTTACTGAACTCCGTACCTCACAGTTACTGCCTGTTACTGACACCCACCTAAGACTTACTGCATGTTACTGACCCTTCCCCACTCACAGTTACTGCCTGTTTATGACTCCCCACTCACAGTTTTACTGCCTGTTACTGACCCTTCCCCATCACAGTTACTGCCTGTTACTGACCCTTCCCCATCACAGTTACTGCCTGTTACTGACCCTTCCCCACTCACAGTTACTGCCTGTTTATGACTCCCCACTCACAGTTTTACTGCCTGTTACTGACCCTTCCCCATCACAGTTACTGCCTGTTACTGACCCTTCCCCATCACAGTTACTGCCTGTTACTGACCCTTCCCCATCACAGTTACTGCCTGTTACTGACCCTTCCCCACTCACAGTTACTGCCTGTTTATGACTCCCCACTCACAGTTTTACTGCCTGTTACTGACCCTTCCCCATCACAGTTACTGCCTGTTACTGACCCTTCCCCATCACAGTTACTGCCTGTTACTGACCCTTCCCCACTCACAGTTACTGCCTGTTTATGACTCCCCACTCACAGTTTTACTGCCTGTTACTGACCCTTCCCCATCACAGTTACTGCCTGTTACTGACCCTTCCCCATCACAGTTACTGCCTGTTACTGACACCCCTCACAGTTACTGCCTGTTACTGACCCATCCCCCATCACAGTTACTGCCTGTTACTGAACCCTGTCCCTCACAGTTACTGCCTGTTACTGACCCTTCCCCACAGTTACTGCATGTTACTGAATCTCCCTCACAGTTACTGCCCGTTACTGACTCTTCCCCCTCAGTTACTGCCTGTTACTGACCCTTCCTCCTCACAGTTACTGCCTGTTTCTGACTCCCCACTCACAGTTACTGCCTGTTACTGACCCTTCCCCATCACAGTCACTGCCTGTTACTGACCCCCTCCCTCACAGTTACTGCCTGTTACTGACCTCTTTCCCTCACAGTTACTACCTGTTACTGGCACCCCCATCACAGTCACTGCCTATTACTGACACCCTCCCTCACAGTTACTGCCTGTTACTGACACCCCGTAAGAGTTATTGCATGTTAATTACCCTTCCCCCCTCACAGTTACTGCATGTTACTGTCCTCCTCCCTCACAGTTACTGCCTGGTACTGACTCCCCCTCACAGTTACTGCCTGTTACTGACCCTTCCCCATCACAGTTACTGCCTGTTACTGAACCCTGTCCCTCAAAGTTACTGCCTGTTACTGACATCCGTCACAGTTACTGCCTGTTGCTGACCCTTCCCCCGTCACAGTTACTGCCTGTTACTGACTCCCCCATCACAGTTACTGCCTGTTACTGTCCTCCTTCCTCACCGTTACTGCCTGTTACTGACCCCTCCCCCATCATAGTTACTGCCTGTTACTGACACCCCCTCACAGTTACTGCCTGTTACTGACACCCCCTCAGAGGTACTGGCTGTTACTGACCCTTCCCCATAACAGTTACTGCCTGTTACTGACCCTTCCCCATCACAGTTACTGCCAGTTACTGCCTGTTACTGAACCCCATCCCTCACAGTTACTGCCTGTTACTGACCCTTCCCCATCACAGTTACTGCCTGTTATTGACACCCCCCTCACAGATATTGCCTGTTACTGACCCTTCCCCATCAGTTACGACCTGTTACTGACCCCATCTCAAAATTACTGCCTGTTGCTGACCCTACCACACAGTTACTGCCCGTTACTGACTCCCCCCTCACAGTTATTGCCTGTTTCTACTCCCCACTCACAGTTACTGCCTGTTGCTGACCCTTCCCCATCACAGTTACTGCCTGTTACTGAAACCTGTCCCTCCCAGTTACTGCCTGATCCTGACCTCCTCCCTCACAGTTACTGCCTGTTACTGAAACCTGTCCCTCCCAGTTACTGCCTGATCCTGACCTCCTCCCTCACAGTTACTCCCTGTTACTGAACCACGTCCCTCCCAGTTACTGCCTGATCCTGACCTCCTCCCTCACAGTTACTCCCTGTTACTGAACCACGTCCCTCACACTGAACCCCATCCCTTGCTGATACTGCCTGCTACTGACTCCCCCTCAGTTACTGCCTGTTACTGACACCCCCTCATAGTTACCACCTGTTACTGACCCCCTCACAGTTACTGCCTGTTACTGACACCCCCTCAGTTACTGCCTGTTATTGACCGTCCCTCACAGTTACTGCCTGTTACTGACACCCCCTAACAGTTACTGCCTGTTACTGACACCCCCTCACAGTTATTGCCTGTTTCTGACTCCCCCTCACAGTTACTGCCTGTTACTGACACCCCCCACACAGTTACTGCCTGTTACTGACCTCCTCCCTCACAGTTACTGCCTGTTACTGATGTCCCCCTCACAGTTACTGCCTGTTACTGACCCCCTCCCTCACAGTTACTGTCTGTTTCTGACTCCCCCTTCACAGTCACTGCCTGTTACTGACCTCCACTCACAAATACTGCCTGTTACTGACACCCCCTCACAGTTATTGCCTGTTACTGACTCCCCCCTCACAGTGACTGCCTGTTACTGACCAACCCTCAGTTACTGCCTGTTACTGACCCCCTCCCTCACAGTTACTGTCTGTTTCTGACTCCTCCCTCACAGTTACTGCCTGTTACTGACCACCTCCCTCACAGTTACTGCCTGTTACTGACACCCCCTGACTGTTACTGCCTGTTATTGATGTCCCCCTCACAGTTACTGCCTGTTACTCACACCCCTCACAGTTACTGCCTGTTACTGACTCCCCCTCACAGTTACTGCCTGTTACTGATCTCTTCCCTCACAGTTACTGCCTGTTACTGATCTCCTCCCTCACAGTTACTGCCTGTTACTGATACCCACTCAGTTACTGCCTTCTACTGACCCCCCTCACAGTTACTACCTGTTACTGACTCCTCCTCACAGTTACTGCCTGTTACTGATCTCCTCCCTCACAGTTACTGCCTGTTAATGATCTCCTCCCTCACAGTTACTGTCTGTTCCTGACTCCCCCTCACAGTTACTGCCTGTTACTGACACCCCCTCACAGTTACTGCCTGTTACAGATCGACCCTCACAGTTACTGCCTGTTACTGACACCCCCTCAGTTACTGCCTGTTATTGACCGACCCTCACAGTTACTGCCTGTTACTGACACCCCCTCACAGTTACTGCCTGTTACTGACACCCCCTCACAGTTACTGCCTGTTACTGACTCCCCCCTCACAGTTACTGCCTGTTACTGACCCCCCCCCTACAGTTACTGCCTGTTACTGACACCCCCTCACAGTTACTGCCTGTTACTGACTCCCCCTCACAGTTACTGCCTGTTACTGATCCCCTCACAATTACTGCCTGTTACTGACTGACCCTCACAGTTCCTGCCTGTTACTGACACCCCCTCAGTTACTGCCTGTTACTGACCGACCCTCACAGTTACTGCCTGTTACTGACACCCCTTCACAGTTACTGCCTGTTACTGACTCCCCCTCACAGTTACTGCCTGTTACTAACCTCCTCCCTCACAGTTACTGCCTGTTACTGACACCCCCTGACTGTTACTGCCTGTTACTGACACCCCCTCACAGTTACTGCCTGTTACTGACTCCCCCTCACAGTTACTACCAGTTACTGACACACCCTCACAGTTACTGCCTGTTACTGATCTCCTCCCTCACAGTTACTGCCTGTTAATGATCCTTCCCCCCTCACAGTTACGGCCTGTTACAGATACCCACTCAGTTCCTGCCTGTTACTGACACCCCCTCAGTTACTGCCTGTTACTGACACCCCTTCACAGTTACTGCCTGTTACTGACTCCCCCTCACAGTTACTGCCTGTTACTGACTCCCCCTCACAGTTACTGCCTGTTACTGACCTCCTCCCTCACAGTTACTGCCTGTTACTGACACCCCCTCACAGTTACTGCCTGTTACTTACCTCCTCCCTCACAGTTACTGCATGTTACTGACTCCCCCTCACAGATACTGCCTGTTACTGACACCCCTCACAGTTACTACCTGTTACTGACTCCCCCTCACAGTTACTGCATGTTACTGATCTCTTCCCTCACAGTTACTGCCTGTTAATGATCCTTCCCCCTCACTATTACTCCCTGTTAATGATCCTTCCCCCCTCACAGTAACGGCCTGTTACAGACTCCCCCTCAGTTACTGCCTGTTACTGATCTCCTCCCCACAGTTACTGCCTGTTACTGAAACCCCCTCGCAGTTACTGCGTGTTACTGATCTCCTCCCTCATAGTTACTGCCTGTTACTGACAGCCCCTCACAGCTACTGCCTGTTACTGATACCCACTCAGTTACTGCCTGTTACTGACTCCCCCTCACAGTTACTGCCTGTTACTGATCACCTCCCTCACAGTTACTGCCTGTTACTGACTCTCCCTCACAGTTACTGACACTCCCCTCACAGTTACTGCCTGTTACTGACTCCCTGTCACAGTTACTACCTGTTACTGATCCCCTCACAATTACTGCCTGTTACTGACTGACCCTCACAGTTACTGCCTGTTACTGACACCCCCTCAGTTACTGCCTTTTACTGACTCCCCCCTCACAGTTACTGCCTGTTACTGACACCCCCCTCACAGTTACTGCCTGTTACTGACACCCCCCTCACAGTTACTGCCTGTTATTGACCGACCCTCACAGTTACTGACACTCCCCCTCACAGTTACTGCCTGTTACTGATCGACCCTCACAGTTACTGCCTGTTACTGACACCCCCCTCACAGTTACTGCCTGTTACTGACACCCCCCTCACAGTTACTGCCTGTTACTGACTCCCCCCTCACAGTTACTGCCTGTTACTGACCTCCTCCCTCACAGTTACTGCCTGTTACTGACACCCTCTCACAGTTACTGCCTGTTACTGACTCCCCCTCACAGTTAGTGCCTGTTACTGATCCCCTCACAATTACTGCCTGTTACTCACTGACCCTCACAGTTCCTGCCTGTTACTGACACCCCCTCAGTTACTGCCTGTTACTGACCGACCCTCACAGTTACTGCCTGTTACTGACACCCCTTCACAGTTACTGTCTGTTACTGACTCCACCTCACAGTTACTGCCTGTTACTGACACCCCTCACAGTTACTGCCTGTTACTGACTCCCCCCCTCACAGTTACTGCCTGTTCTTGACCTCCTCCCTCACAGTTACTGCCTGTTACTGACACCGCTCACAGTTACTGCCTGTTACTGACACCCCCTCACAGTTACTGCCTGTTACTGACTCAACCCCTCACAGTTACTGCCTGTTATTGACCTCCTCCCTCACAGTTACTGCCTGTTACTGACACCCTCTCACAGTTACTGCCTGTTACAGACACCCCCTCAGTTACTGACCGACCCTCACAGTTACTGCCTGTTACTGACACCCCTCACAGTTACTGCCTGTTACTGACACCCCCCTCACAGTTACTGCCTGTTACTGACTCCCCCCTCACAGTTACTGCCTGTTCTTGACCTCCTCCCTCACAGTTACTGCCTGTTACTGACACCGCTCACAGTTACTGCCTGTTACTGACACCCCCTCACAGTTACTGCCTGTTACTGACTCACCCCTCACAGTTACTGCCTGTTATTGACCTCCTCCCTCACAGTTACTGCCTGTTACTGACACCCTCTCACAGTTACTGCCTGTTACTGACACACCCTCAGTTACTGCCTGTTACTGACCTCCTCCCTCACTGTTACTGCCTGTTACTGACACCCCCTGACTGTTACTGCCCGTTACTGACACCCCCTCACAGTTACTGCCTGTTACTTACCTCCTTCCTCACAGTTACTGCATGTTACTGACTCCCCCTCACAGTTACTGCCTGTTACTGGCACCCCTTCAGTGATTGCCTGTAACTGTCTCCCCCATCACTGCGAGTGCCTGTTACTGACACCCCTCACAGTTACTACCTGTTACTGACTCCCCCTCACAGTTACTGCCTGTTACTGATCTCTTCCCTCACAGTTACTGCCTATTAATGATCCTTCCCCCCTCACAGTTACTCCCTGTTAATGATCCTTCCCCCCTCACAGTAACGGCCTGTTACAGACTCCCCCTCAGTTACTGCCTGTTACTGATCTCCTCCCCACAGTTACTGCCTGTTACTGAAACCCCCTCGCAGTTACTGTGTGTTACTGATCTCCTCCCTCACAGTTACTGCCTGTTACTGACAGCCCCTCACAGCTACTGCCTGTTACTGATACCCACTCAGTTACTGCCTATTACTGACTCTCCCTCACAGTTACTGACACTCCCCTCACAGTTACTGCCTGTTACTGACTCCCTGTCACAGTTACTACCTGTTACTGATCCCCTCACAATTACTGCCTGTTACTGACTGACCCTTACAGTTCCTGCCTGTTACTGACACCCCCTCACAGTTACTGCCTGTTACTGACACCCCCCTCACAGTTACTGCCTGTTACTGACACCCCCCTCACAGTTACTGCCTGTTACTGACTCCCCCCTCACAGTTACTGTCTGTTTCTGACTCCCCCCTCACAGTTACTGCCTGTTATTGACCTGCTCCCTCACAGTTACTGCCTGTTACTGACACCCACTCACAGTTACTGCCTGTTACAGACTCCCCATCACAGTTACTGCCTGTTACTGAAACCCCCTCACAGTTACTGTCTGTTACTGACTCCCCCTCACAGTTACTGCCTGTTACTGACCGACCCTCACAGTTACTACCTGTTACTGACCAACCCTCACAGTTACTACCTGTTACTGACTCCTCTTCAGTTACTGCCTGTTACTGATCTCCTCCCTCACATTTACTGCCTGTTACTGGCCCATCCCACATCACAGTCACTGCCTGTTACTGAACCCTGTCCATCACATTTACTGCCTGTTACTGACACATCCCCCTCACAGTTACTGCATGTTACTGAATCTCCCTCACAGTTACTGCCTGTTACTGACCCTCCCCCTCACAGTTACTGCCTGTTACTGAACCCCGTCCCTCACAGTTCCTGCCTGTTACTGACTCTTCTCCCATCACAGTTACTGCCTGTTAGTAACCCTTTCCCCCTCACAGTTACTGCCTGTTACTGACACTTCACCCATCACAGTTACTGCCTGTTACTGAACCCCTTTCCCTCACAGTTACTGCCTGGTACTGACACCCACCTAAGACTTACTGCATGTTAGTGACCCTTCCCCGCTCACAGTTACTGCCTGTTTATGACTCCCCACTCACAGTTTTACTGCCTGTTACTGACCCTTCCCCATCACAGTTACTGCCTGTTACTGACTCCCTCTCACAGTTACTGCCTGTTACTGACCCTTCCCCATCACAGTTACTGCCTGTTACTGATACACCCCTCACAGTTACCACCTGTTACTGATCCCCTCACAGTTACTGCCTGTTACTGACCCATCCCCCATCACAGTTACTGCCTGTTACTGAACCCTGTCCCTCACAGTTACTGCCTGTTACTGGCCCTTTCCCACAGTTACTGCATGTTACTGAATCTCCCTCACAGTTACTGCCCGTTACTGACTCTTCCCAATCAGTTACTGCCTGTTACTGACCCTTCCCCCCCCTCACAGTTACTGCCTGTTACTGACCCTTCCCCCATCACAGTTACTGCCTGTTACTGAACTCTGTCCCTCACAGTTACTGCCTGTTACTGAACCCCTTTCCCTCACAGTTACTGCCTGTTACTGACCCTTCCCCATCACTGTTACTGCCTGTTACTGACACCCCCCTCACAGTTACTGCCTGTTACTGATCCCCTCACAGTTACTGCCTGTTACTGACTCCCCCTCACAGTTACTGCCTGTTACTGACCCTTCCCCATCACAGTTACTGCTTGTTACTGACCCTTGCCCCATCACTGTTACTGCCTGTTACTGACCCTCCCTCACAGTTACTGCCTGTTACTGTCCCTTGCCCCATCACTGTTACTGCCTGTTACTGACCCTCCCTCACAGTTACTGCCTGTTACTGACCCCTTTCCCTCACAGTTACTACCTGTTACTGACCCTTCCCCATCACAGTCACTGCCTATTACTGACACCCTCCCTCACAGTTACTGCCTGTTACTGATACCCCGTAAGAGTTATTGCATGTTAATTACCCTTCCCCCCTCACAGTTACTGCATGTTACTGAATCTCCCTCACAGTTACTGCCCGTTACTGACTCTCCCCCCTCACAGTTACTGCCTGTTACTGACCCTTCCCCATCACAGTTACTGCCTGTTACTGACACCCCCCTCACAGTTACCACCTGTTACTGACCCCCTCACAGTTACTACCTGTTTCTGACTCCCCACTCACAGTTACTGCCTGTTACTGACCCTTCCCCATCACAGTCACTGCCTGTTACTGAACCCTGTCCCTCACAGTTACTGCCTGTTACTTACCTCCTTCCTCACAGTTACTGCCTGTTACTGACTCCCCCTCACAGTTACTGCCTGTTACTGGCACCCCTTCAGTGATTGCCTGTAACTGTCTCCCCCATCACTGCGAGTGCCTGTTACTGACACCCCTCACAGTTACTACCTGTTACTGACTCCCCCTCACAGTTACTGCCTGTTACTGATCTCTTCCCTCACAGTTACTGCCTATTAATGATCCTTCCCCCCTCACAGTTACTCCCTGTTAATGATCCTTCCCCCCTCACAGTAACAGCCTGTTACAGACTCCCCCTCAGTTACTGCCTGTTACTGATCTCCTCCCCACAGTTACTGCCTGTTACTGAAATCCCCTCGCAGTTACTGTGTGTTACTGATCTCCTCCCTCACAGTTACTGCCTGTTACTGACAGCCCCTCACAGCTACTGCCTGTTACTGATACCCACTCAGTTACTGCCTGTTACTGACCCTTCCCCATCACAGTTACTGCTTGTTACTGACCCTTGCCCCATCACTGTTACTGCCTGTTACTGACCCTCCCTCACAGTTACTGCCTGTTACTGTCCCTTGCCCCATCACTGTTACTGCCTGTTACTGACCCTCCCTCACAGTTACTGCCTGTTACTGACCCCTTTCCCTCACAGTTACTACCTGTTACTGACCCTTCCCCATCACAGTCACTGCCTATTACTGACACCCTCCCTCACAGTTACTGCCTGTTACTGATACCCCGTAAGAGTTATTGCATGTTAATTACCCTTCCCCCCTCACAGTTACTGCATGTTACTGAATCTCCCTCACAGTTACTGCCCGTTACTGACTCTCCCCCCTCACAGTTACTGCCTGTTACTGACCCTTCCCCATCACAGTTACTGCCTGTTACTGACACCCCCCTCACAGTTACCACCTGTTACTGACCCCCTCACAGTTACTGCCTGTTTCTGACTCCCCACTCACAGTTACTGCCTGTTACTGACCCTTCCCCATCACAGTCACTGCCTGTTACTGAACCCTGTCCCTCACAGTTACTGCCTGTTACTGATAACCACTCAGTTACTGCCTGTTACTGACTCCCCCTCACAGTTACTGCCTGTTACTGACACCCCCTCATAGTTACTGCCTATTACTGACTCTCCCTCACAGTTACTGACACTCCCCTCACAGTTACTGCCTGTTACTGACTCCCTGTCACAGTTACTACCTGTTACTGATCCCCTCACAATTACTGCCTGTTACTGACTGACCCTTACAGTTCCTGCCTGTTACTGACACCCCCCTCACAGTTACTGCCTGTTACTGACACCCCCCTCACAGTTACTGCCTGTTACTGACACCCCCCTCACAGTTACTGCCTGTTACTGACTCCCCCCTCACAGTTACTGTCTGTTTCTGACTCCCCCCTCACAGTTACTGCCTGTTACTGACACCCCCCTCACAGTTACTGCCTGTTACTGACACCCACTCACAGTTACTGCCTGTTACAGACTCCCCATCACAGTTACTGCCTGTTACTGAAACCCCCTCACAGTACTGTCTGTTACTGACTCCCCCTCACAGTTACTGCCTGTTACTGACCGACCCTCACAGTTACTACCTGTTACTGACCAACCCTCACAGTTACTGCCTGTTACTGATCTCCTCCCTCACATTTACTGCCTGTTACTGGCCCATCCCACATCACAGTCACTGCCTGTTACTGAACCCTGTCCATCACATTTACTGCCTGTTACTGACACATCCCCCTCACAGTTACTGCATGTTACTGAATCTCCCTCACAGTTACTGCCTGTTACTGACCCTCCCCCTCACAGTTACAGCCTGTTACTGAATCCCGTCCCTCACAGTTCCTGCCTGTTACTGACTCTTCTCCCATCACAGTTACTGCCTGTTAGTAACCCTTTCCCCCTCACAGTTACTGCCTGTTACTGACACTTCACCCATCACAGTTACTGCCTGTTACTGAACCCCTTTCCCTCACAGTTACTGCCTGGTACTGACACCCACCTAAGACTTACTGCATGTTAGTGACCCTTCCCCGCTCACAGTTACTGCCTGTTTATGACTCCCCACTCACAGTTTTACTGCCTGTTACTGACCCTTCTCCATCACAGTTACTGCCTGTTACTGACTCCCTCTCACAGTTACTGCCTGTTACTGACCCTTCCCCATCACAGTTACTGCCTGTTACTGATACCCCCCTCACAGTTACCACCTGTTACTGATCCCCTGACAGTTACTGCCTGTTACTGACTCCCCTCACAGTTACTGCCTGTTACTGACCCATCCCCCATCACAGTTACTGCCTGTTACTGAACCCTGTCCCTCACAGTTACTGCCTGTTACTGACCCTTTCCCACAGTTACTGCATGTTACTGAATCTCCCTCACAGTTACTGCCCGTTACTGACTCTTCCCAATCAGTTACTGCCTGTTACTGACCCTTCCCCCCCTCACAGTTACTGCCTGTTACTGACCCTTCCCCCATCACAGTTACTGCCTGTTACTGAACTCTGTCCCTCACAGTTACTGCCTGTTACTGAACCCCTTTCCCTCACAGTTACTGCCTGTTACTGACACCCACCTAAGACTTACTGCATGTTACTGACCCTTCCCCGCTCACAGTTACTGCCTGTGTCTGACTCCCCACTCATAGTTACTGCCTGTTACTGACCCTTCCCCATCACTGTTACTGCCTGTTACTGACACCCCCCTCACAGTTATTGCCTGTTACTGATCCCCTCACAGTTACTGCCTGTTACTGACTCCCCCTCACAGTTACTGCCTGTTACTGACCCTTCCCCATCACAGTTACTGCTTGTTACTGACCCTTGCCCCATCACTGTTACTGCCTGTTACTGACACCCTCCCTCACAGTTACTGCCTGTTACTGTCCCTTGCCCCATCACTGTTACTGCCTGTTACTGACCCTCCCTCACAGTTACTGCCTGTTACTGACCCCTTTCCCTCACAGTTACTACCTGTTACTGACCCTTCCCCATCACAGTCACTGCCTATTACTGACACCCTCCCTCACAGTTACTGCCTGTTACTGACCCTCCCTCACAGTTACTGCCTGTTACTGACACCCCGTAAGAGTTATTGCATGTTAATTACCCTTCCCCCCTCACAGTTACTGCATGTTACTGAATCTCCCTCACAGTTACTGCCCGTTACTGACTCTCCCCCCTCACAGTTACTGCCTGTTACTGACCCTTCCCCATCACAGTTACTGCCTGTTACTGACACCCCCCTCACAGTTACCACCTGTTACTGACCCCCTCACAGTTACTGCCTGTTTCTGACTCCCCACTCACAGTTACTGCCTGTTACTGACCCTTCCCCATCACAGTCACTGCCTGTTACTGAACCCTGTCCCTCACAGTTACTGCCTGTTACTGACCCTTCCCCATCATAGTTACTGCATGTTACTGAATCTCCCTCACATTTACTGCCTGTTACTGGCCCATCCCACATCACAGTCACTGCCTGTTACTGAACCCTGTCCATCACATTTACTGCCTGTTACCGACACTTCCCCCTCACAGTTACTGCCTGTTACTGACTCTTCCCCCATCGCAGTTACTGCCTGTTTCTGAACCTTCCCCCTCACAGTTACTGCCTGTTACTGACACTTCCCCCTCACAGTTACTGCCTGTTACTGACTCCTCCCCCATCGCAGTTACTGCCTGTTTCTGAACCTTCCCCCTCACAGTTACTGCCTGTTACTGACCCTCCCCCTCACAGTTACTGCCTGTTACTGAACACCGTCCCTCACAGATCCTGCCTGTTCCTGACTCTTCTCCCATCACAGTTACTGCCTGTTAGTAACCCTTTCCCCATCACAGTTACTGCCTGTTACTGAACTCCATACCTCACAGTTACTGCCTGTTACTGACCCTTCACTCATCACAGTTACTGCCTGTTACTGAACCCCTTTCCCTCACAGTTACTGCCTGGTACTGACACCCACCTAAGACTTACTGCATGTTACTGACCCTTCCCCACTCACAGTTACTGCCTGTTTATGACTCCCCACTCACAGTTTTACTGCCTGTTACTGACCCTTCCCCATCACAGTTACTGCCTGTTACTGACCCTTCCCCATCACAGTTACTGCCTGTTACTGACACCCCTCACAGTTACTGCCTGTTACTGACCCATCCCCCATCACAGTTACTGCCTGTTACTGAACCCTGTCCCTCACAGTTACTGCCTGTTACTGACCCTTCCCCACAGTTACTGCATGTTACTGAATCTCCCTCACAGTTACTGCCCGTTACTGACTCTTCCCCCTCACAGTTACTGCCCGTTACTGACTCTTCCCCCTCAGTTACTGCCTGTTACTGACCCTTCCCCCTCACAGTTACTGCCTGTTTCTGACTCCCCACTCACAGTTACTGCCTGTTACTGACCCTTCCCCATCACAGTCACTGCCTGTTACTGACCCCCTCCCTCACAGTTACTGCCTGTTACTGACCTCTTTCCCTCACAGTTACTACCTGTTACTGGCACCCCCATCACAGTCACTGCCTATTACTGACACCCTCCCTCACAGTTACTGCCTGTTACTGACACCCCGTAAGAGTTATTGCATGTTAATTACCCTTCCCCCCTCACAGTTACTGCATGTTACTGTCCTCCTCCCTCACAGTTACTGCCTGGTACTGACTCCCCCTCACAGTTACTGCCTGTTACTGACCCTTCCCCATCACAGTTACTGCCTGTTACTGAACCCTGTCCCTCAAAATTACTGCCTGTTACTGACATCCGTCACAGTTACTGCCTGTTGCTGACCCTTCCCCCGTCACAGTTACTGCCTGTTACTGACTCCCCCATCACAGTTACTGCCTGTTACTGTCCTCCTTCCTCACCGTTACTGCCTATTACTGACTCCTCCTCACATTTATTGCCTGTTACTGACCCTAACCTTCACACAGTTTAGATTAGATTACATTACAGTGTGGAAACAGGCCCTTCGGCCCAACAAGTCCACACTGCCCCGCCAAAGCGCAACCCACCCATACCGCTACATTTACCCCTTACCTAACACTACGGGCAATTTAGCATGGCCAATTCACCTGACCTGCACATCTTTGGACTGTGGGAGGAAACCGGAGCATCCGGAGGAAACCCACGCAGACACGGGGAGAACGTGCAAACTCCACACAGTCAGTCGCCTGAGGCGGGAATTGAACCCAGGTCTCTGGCGCTGTGAGGCAGCAGTGCTAACCACTGTGCCGTCCCACACAGTTACTGCCTGTTACTGACACTCCCCTAAGAGTTACTGCCTGTTACCCACCCTTCCCCCCCTCACAGTTACTGCCTGTTACTGACACCCCCTCACAGTTACTGCCTGTTACTGACACCCCCTCACAGTTACTGCCTGTTACTGACACCCCCTCAGAGGTACTGGCTGTTACTGACCCTTCCCCATAACAGTTACTGCCTGTTACTGACCCTTCCCCATCACAGTTACTGCCTGTTACTGAACCCCATCCCTCACAGTTACTGCCTGTTACTGACCCTTCCCCATCACAGTTACTGCCTGTTATTGACACCCCCCTCACAGATATTGCCTGTTACTGACCCTTCCCCATCAGTTACGACCTGTTACTGACCCCATCTCAAAATTACTGCCTGTTGCTGACCCTACCACACAGTTATTGCCCGTTACTGACTCCCCCCTCACAGTTATTGCCTGTTTCTGACTCCCCACTCACAGTTACTACCTAGTACTGACCCTCTCTCACAGTTACTACCTGTTTCTACTCCCCACTCACAGTTACTGCCTGTTGCTGACCCTTCCCCATCACAGTTACTGCCTGTTACTGAAACCTGTCCCTCCCAGTTACTGCCTGATCCTGACCTCCTCCCTCACAGTTACTGCCTGTTACTGAAACCTGTCCCTCCCAGTTACTGCCTGATCCTGACCTCCTCCCTCACAGTTACTCCCTGTTACTGAACCACGTCCCTCACACTGAACCCCATCCCTTGCTGATACTGCCTGCTACTGACTCCCCCTCAGTTACTGCCTGTTACTGACACCCCCCTCATAGTTACCACCTGTTACTGACCCCCTCACAGTTACTGCCTGTTACTGACACCCCCTCAGTTACTGCCTGTTATTGACCGACCCTCACAGTTACTGCCTGTTACTGACACCCCCTCACAGTTACTGCCTGTTACTGACACCCCCTCACAGTTACTGCCTGTTACTGACCTCCTCCCTCACAGTTACTGCCTGTTACTGACACCCCCTCACAGTTACTGCCTGTTACTGACTCCCCCTCACAGTTACTGCCTGTTACTGATCCCCTCACAATTACTGCCTGTTACTGACTGACCCTCACAGTTCCTGCCTGTTACTGACACCCCCTAAGTTACTGCCTGTTACTGACCGACCCTCACAGTTACTGCCTGTTACTGACACCCCTTCACAGTTACTGCCTGTTACTGACTCCCCCTCATAGTTACTGCCTGTTACTAACCTCCTCCCTCACAGTTACTGCCTGTTACTGACACCCCCTGACTGTTACTGCCTGTTACTGACACCCCCTCACAGTTACTGCCTGTTACTGACTCCCCCTCACAGTTACTACCTGTTACTGACTCCCCCTCACAGTTACTACCTGTTACTGACACACCCTCACAGTTACTGCTTGTTACTGATCTCCTCCCTCACAGTTACTGCCTGTTAATGATCCTTCCCCCCTCACAGTTACGGCCTGTTACAGACTCCCCCTCACAGTTACTGCCTGTTACTGATCTCCTCCCTCACAGTTACTGCCTGTTACTGACAGCCCCTCACAGCTACTGCCTGTTACTGATACCCACTCAGTTCCTGCCTGTTACTGACACCCCCTCAGTTACTGCCTGTTACTGACCGACCCTCACAGTTACTGCCTGTTACTGACACCCCTTCACAGTTACTGCCTGTTACTGACTCCCCCTCACAGTTACTGCCTGTTACTGACTCCCCCTCACAGTTACTGCCTGTTACTGACCTCCTCCCTCACAGTTACTGCCTGTTACTGACACCCCCTCACAGTTACTGCCTGTTACTTACCTCCTCCCTCACAGTTACTGCCTGTTACTGACACCCCCTCACAGTTACTGCCTGTTACTTACCTCCTCCCTCACAGTTACTGCATGTTACTGACTCCCCCTCACAGTTACTGCCTGTTACTGACACCCCTCACAGTTACTACCTGTTACTGACTCCCCCTCACAGTTACTGCATGTTACTGATCTCTTCCCTCACAGTTACTGCCTGTTAATGATCCTTCCCCCTCACTATTACTCCCTGTTAATGATCCTTCCCCCCTCACAGTAACGGCCTGTTACAGAAGCCCCCTCAGTTACTGCCTGTTACTGATCTCCTCCCCACAGTTACTGCCTGTTACTGAAACCCCCTCGCAGTTACTGCGTGTTACTGATCTCCTCCCTCACAGTTACTGCCTGTTACTGACAGCCCCTCACAGCTACTGCCTGTTACTGATACCCACTCAGTTACTGCCTGTTACTGACTCCCCCTCACAGTTACTGCCTGTTACTGATCTCCTCCCTCACAGTTACTGCCTGTTACTGACTCTCCCTCACAGTTACTGACACTCCCCTCACAGTTACTGCCTGTTACTGACTCCCTGTCACAGTTACTACCTGTTACTGATCCCCTCGCAATTACTGCCTGTTACTGACTGACCCTCACAGTTACTGCCTGTTACTGACACCCCCTCAGTTACTGCCTTTTACTGACTCCCCCCTCACAGTTACTGCCTGTTACTGACACCCCCCTCACAGTTACTGCCTGTTACTGACTCCCCCCTCACAGTTACAGCCTGTTACTGACCGACCCTAACAGTTACTGCCTGTTACTGACTCCCCCCTCACAGTTACTGCCCGTTACTGACACCCCCCTCACAGTTACTGCCTGTTACTGACTCCCCCCTCACAGTTACTGCCTGTTACTGACACCCCTCCCTCACAGTTACTGCCTGTTACTGACTCCCCCCTCACAGTTACTGCCTGTTACTGACACCCCTCCCTCACAGTTACTGCCTGTTACTGACACCCCTCCCTCACAGTTACTGCCTGTTATTGACCCCCTCCCTCACAGTTACTGCCTGTTACTGACCTCCTCCCTCACAGTTACTGCCTGTTACTGACTCTCCCCTCACCGTTACTGCCTGTTACTGACTCCCCCTCACAGTTACTGCCTGTTACTGATCTCCTCCCTCACAGTTAGTGGGCGGCACGGTGGCACAGTGGTTAGCACTGCTGCCTCACAGCGCCAGAGACCCGGGTTCAATTCCCGACTCAGGCGACTGACTGTGTGGAGTTTGCACATTCTCCCCGTGTCTGCGTGGGTTTCCTCCGGATGTGCAGGTCAGGTGAATTGGCCATGCTAAATTGCCCGTAGTGTTAGGTAAGGGGTAAATGTAGGGGTATGGGTGGGTTACGCTTCGGCGGGTCGGTGTGGACTTGTTGGGCCGAAGGGTCTGTTTCCACACTGTAAGTAATCTAATCTAATCTAATCTAAGTTACTGCCTGTTACTGACACCCACTCACAGTTACTACCTGTTACTGACCGACCCTCACAGTTACTGCCTGTTACTGACACCCTCTGACTGTTATTGCCTGTTACTGACACCCCCTCACAGTTACGGACTGTTACAGACTCCCCCTCACAGTTACTGCCTGTTACTGATCTCCTCCCTCACAGTTACTGCCTGTTACTGAACGACCCTCACAGTTAATGCCTGTTACTGACACCCCTTCACAGTTACTGACTCCCCCTCACAGTTACTGCCTGTTACTAACCTCCTCCTTCACAGTTACTGCCTGTTACTGACACCCTCTGACTGTTACTGCCTGTTACTGACACCCCTTCACAGTTACTGCCTGTTACTGACACCCCCTCACAGTTACTGCCTGTTACTGATCTCCCCCCTCACAGTTACTGCCTGCTAATGATCCTTCCCCCCTCACAGTTACTGCCTGTTACTGATCTCCTCCCTCACAGTTACTGCCTGTTACTGACCGACCCTCACAGTTACTGCCTGTTACTGACACCCCTTCACAGTTACTGCCTGTTACTGACTCCCCCTCACAGTTACTGCCTGTTACTGACTCTCCCTCACAGTTACTGCCTGTTACTGATCTCCTCCCTCACAGTTACTGCCCGTTACTGACTCCCCCTCACAGTTACTGCCTGTTACTGACACCCCTCATGGTTACCGCCTGTTACTGACTCCCCATCACAGTTACTGCCTGTTACTGACTGACCCTCACAGTTACTGCCCGTTACTGACACCCCCTCACAGTTACTGCCTGTTACTGACTCCCCCTCACAGTTACTGCCCGTTACTGACTCCCCCTAACAGTTACTGCCTGTTACTGACACCCCTCACGGTTACTGCCTGTTACTGACTCCCCGTCACAGTTACTGCCTGTTACTGATCCCCTCACAATTACTGCCCGTTACTGACACCCCCCTCACAGTTACTGCCTGTTACTGACTCCCCCTCACAGTTACTGCCTGTTACTGACACCCTCTCACAGTTACTGCCTGTTACTGACACCCCCTCAGTTACTGCCTGTTACTGACCTCCTCCCTCACAGTTACTGCCTGTTACTGACACCCCCTGACTGTTACTACCTGTTACTGACACCCCCTCACAGTTACTGCCTGTTACTGACTCCCCCTCACAGTTACTGCCTGTTACTTACCTCCTCCCTCACAGTTACTGCATGTTACTGACACCCCTCACGGTTACTGCCTGTTACTGACTACACCTCACAGTTACTGCCTGTTACTGATCTCTTCCCTCACAGTTACTGCCTGTTAATGATCCTTCCCCCCTCACAGTAACGGCCTGTTACTGACTCCCCCCTCACAGTTACTGCCTGTTACTGATCTCCTCCCTCACAGTTACTGCCTGTTAATGATCTCCTCCCTCACAGTTACTGCCTGTTACTGACTCTCCCTCACAGTTACTGACACTTCCCTCACAGTTACTACCTGTTACTGATCCCCTCACAATTACTGCCTGTTACTGACTGACCCTTACGGTTACTGCCTGTTACTGACACCCCCTCAGTTACTGCCTTTTACTGACTCCCCCCTCACAGTTACTGCCTGTTACTGACACCCCCCTAACAGTTACTGCCTGTTACTGACTCCCCCCTCACAGTTACTGCCTGTTACTGACTGACCCTCACAGTTACTGACACTTCCCTCACAGTTACTGCCTGTTACTGACTCCCTGTCACAGTTACTACCTGTTACTGATCCCCTCACAATTACTGCCTGTTACTGACTGACCCTTACGGTTACTGCCTGTTACTGACACCCCCTCAGTTACTGCCTTTTACTGACTCCCCCCTCACAGTTACTGCCTGTTACTGACACCCCCCTCACAGTTACTGCCTGTTACTGACTCCCCCCTCACAGTTACTGCCTGTTACTGACACTCCCCTCACAGTTACTGCCTGTTACTGACTCCCCCCTCACAGTTACTGCCTGTTACTGACCGACCCTCACAGTTACTGCTTGTTACTGACACACCCCTCACAGTTACTGCCTGTTACTGACACTCCCCTCACAGTTACTGCCTGTTACTGACTCCCCCCTCACAGTTACTGCCTGTTATTGACCTCCTCCCTCACAGTTACTGCCTGTTACTGACCCCCTCCCTCACAGTTACTGTCTGTTACTGACTCCCCCCTCACAGTTACTGCCTGTTACTGACCCCCTCCCTCACAGTTACTGTCTGTTACTGACTCCCCCCTCACAGTTACTGTCTGTTACTGACTCCCCCCTCACAGTTACTGCCTGTTACTGACCTCCTCCCTCACAGTTAGTGGGCGGCATGTTGGCACAGTGGTTAGCACTGCTGCCTCACAGCGCCAGAGACCCGGGTTCAATTCCCGACTCAGGCGACTGACTGTGTGGAGTTTGCAATTCTCCCCGTGTCTGCGTGGGTTTCCTCCGGATGTGCAGGTCAGGTGAATTGGCCATGCTAAATTGCCCGTAGTGTTAGGTAAGGGGTAAATGTAGGGGTATGGGTGGATTACGCTTCGGCGGGTCGGTGTGGACTTGTTGGGCCGAAGGGTCTGTTTCCACACTGTAAGTAATCTAATCTAATCTAAGTTACTGCCTGTTACTGACACCCACTCACAGTTACTGCCTGTTACTGACTCCTCTTCAGTTACTGCCTGTTACTGACTCCCCCTCACAGTTACGGACTGTTACAGACTCCCCCTCACAGTTACTGCCTGTTACTGACACCCCCCTCACAGTTACTGCCTGTTACTGACACCCCCCTCACAGTTACTGCCTGTTACTGATCCCCGCACAGTTACTGATTGTTCCTGACTCCTCGTCACAGTTACTACCTGTTACTGAACCCCTCACAATTACTGCCTGTTACTGACTGACCCTCAGAGTTCCTGCCTGTTACTGACCGACCCTCACAGTTACTGCCTGTTACGGACACCCCCTCACAGTTACTGCCTGTTACTGACTCCCCCTGACAGTTACTGCCTGTTACTGACTCCCCTGACAGTTACTGCCTGTTACGGACACCCCCTCACAGTTACTGCCTGTTACGGACACCCACTCACAGTTACTGCCTGTTACTGACTCCCCCTCACAGTTACTGCCTGTTACTGACTCTCCCCTCACAGTTACTGCCTGTTACTGACTCCCCCTGACAGCTACTGCCTGTTACTGACTCCCCCTCACAGTTACTGCCTGTTACTGACTCTCCCCCTCACAGTTCCTGCTTGTTACTGACTCCCCGCAACC
>NW_028270159.1:8103915-8140445 GCF_037043375.1 Chiloscyllium plagiosum | reverse complement strand
CTCACTCCCCCCCCAACACCCCAGTCCCTCACTCCCCTAGTCCCTCACTCCCCCCCACACCCCCAGTCCCTCACTCCCCCCACACCCCCAGTCCCTCACTCCCCCCAACCCCCCAGTCCCTCACTCCCCCCAACCCCCCAGTCCCTCACTCCCCCCCAACACCCCAGTCCCTCACTCCCTTAGTCCCTCACTCCCCCCCAACCCCCCCAGTCCCTCACTCCCCCCCAACACCCCAGTCCCTCACTCCCCCCCCAACCCCCCCAGTCCCTCACTCCCCCCCAACCCCCCCAGTCCCTCACTCCCCCCCAACACCCCAGTCCCTCACTCCCCCAGTCCCTCACTCCCCCCCACACCCCCCAGTCCCTCACTCCCCCCCCCACACCCCCAGTCCCTCACTCCCCCCCCCCACACCCCCAGTCCCTCACTCCCCCCCCACACCCCCAGTCCCTCATTCCCCCCCAACACCCCAGTCCCTCACTCCCCCAGTCCCTCACTCCCCCCCAACACCCCAGTCCCTCACTCCCCCAGTCCCTCACTCCCCCCCAACCCCCCCAGTCCCTCACTCCCCCAGTCCCTCACTCCCCCCAACCCCCCCAGTCCCTCACTGCCCCCCTACACCCCCAGTCCCTCATTCCCCCCACCCTGTGTTCCCGGAGGCCCTCACTCACCCTGCACAGCCTGTGTCTCCATGCCCTGTGGGTGATTGGTGTCGAGCTGGTACAGTTGCTCAGGGTTAGGGCTGAACCTGGTCAGGACCTCACCCAGCTCCCACATCCGGTGTTTCAGCAGCTCCACCTAGGGAGGCGGGGGGGGGGGGGGGGAGAGGGGTGGAGAGAGAGAGGGGGTGGAGAGGGGAGGAAGGGGAGGAGAGAGGGGGAGGAGAGAGGGGGGTGGGGAGGAGAGGGGGGGAGGGGGAGTGGGGAGGAGAGAGGGGGGAGGGGGAGTGGGGGTGGGGAGGAGAGAGGGGGGAGGGGGAGTGGGGGTGGGGAGGAGAGAGGGGGAGGGAGGTAGGGGGGTGGGGGGATGGGGGGGTAAGGGGGGAAAGGAGGGGAGAGGGAGAGGGGGGTAGGGGGGGAGAGAGGGGGAGGAGAGAGGGGGAGAGAGGGGTGGAGAAAGAGGGGGGAGGGTGTAGAGGGGGAGGGTGTAGAGGGGGAGGGTGTAGAGGGGGAGGGGGTAGAGGGGGAGGGGGTAGAGGGGGAGGGGGGTAGAGGGGGAGGGGGGTAGAGGGGGGGGGGTAGAGGGGGAGGGGGGTAGAGGGGGAGGGGGAGATGGGGGAAGGGGGAGATGGGGGAGGGGGAGATGGGGGAGGGGGAGATGGGGGAGGGGGAGATGGGGGAGGGGGAGATGGGGGAAGGGGAGATGGGGGAAGGGGAGATGGGGGAAGGGGAGATGGGGGAGAGAGTGGGGGGAAGAGGAGGGGAGGGGGGGGATGGGGGGAAGAGGCGGGGAGAAGGGGGGAGAAGGGGGTGGAGAGGGGAGAGAGGGGGAGAGAGGGTAGAGGGAGGGGGGTAGAGGGGAGGGGGGTAGAAGGGGAGGGGGTAGAAGGGGAGGGGGGTAGAAGGGGAGGGGGGTAGAAGGGGAGGGGGGTAGAAGGGGAGGGGGGTAGAAGGGGAGGGGGTAGAAGGGGAGGGGGTAGAAGGGGAGGGGGTGGGGGGGGAGGGGGTGGGGGGAGAGGGGTAGGGGGGAGATGGGTAGAAAGGGAAGGGGGAGAGGGGGGGAAGGGGAGGGGGAGAGGGGGGGAAGGGGAGGGGGGAGAGGGGGGGAAGGGGAGGGGGGAGAGGTGGGGAAAGGGGAGGGGGGAGGGGGGAAAGGGGAGGTGGGAGAGGGGGGGAAAGGGAGGGGAGAGGGGGGAAAAGGGAGGGGGAGAGGGGGGAGAGGGGGGAGAGGGGGGAGGAGAGGGGTGAGGGGGGAGATGGGGGAAGAGAGGGGGGAGAGAGGAGGGAGAGGGGGGTGGGGGGAGAGAGGGGGGGAGAGAGGGGTGAGAGAGGGGGGAGAGAGGGGGGTGGAGAGAGGGGGAGGAGAGAGTGGGGGAGAGAGGGGGAGGAGAGAGGGGGAGGAGAGAGGGGGAGGAGAGAGGGGGAGGAGAGAGGGGGAGGAGAGAGGGGGAGGAGTGGGGGAGGAGAGAGGGGGAGAGAGGGTAGAGGGAGGGGGTAGAGGGGAGGGGGTAGAGGGGAGGGGTAGAAGGGGAGGGGGTTAGAAGGGGAGTGGGGTAGAAGGGGAGGGGGTAGAAGGGGAGGGGGTTAAGAAGGGGGAGGGGGGTAGAAGGGGAGGGGGTGGGGGGAGAGGGGTAGGGGGGAGATGGGTAGAAAGGGGAGGGGGAGAGGGGGGGAAGGGGAGGGGAGAGGGGGGGAAGGGGAGGGGGGAGAGGGGGGGAAAGGGGAGGGGGGAGGGGGGAGGGGGGAGGGGGGAAAGGGGAGGGGGGAGGGGGGAAAGGGGAGGTGGGAGAGGGGGGAAAAGGGAGGGGGAGAGGGGGGAAAAGGGAGGGGAGAGGGGGGAGGAGAGGGGTGAGGGGGGAGATGGGGGAAGAGAGGGGGGGAGAGGAGGGAGAGGGGGGTGGGGGGGGGGGAGAGGGGGGGAGAGAGGGGGGAGAGAGGGGTGGAGAGATGGGGGAGAGAGTGGGGAGAGAGGGGGAGGAGAGAGGGGGAGGAGGGGGGGAGGAGAGAGGGGGAGGAGAGAGGGGGAGGAGAGAGGGGGGGAGAGAGGGGGTGAGGCGGGTGACGGGGGGAGGGTGAGGGGGGGGGTGAGAGGGGGTGTAGAGGGGGGGAGAGATGGGGTGGTGAGAGGGGGAGGAGAGGGGGAGGAGAGGGGGAGGAGAGGGGGGAGGAGAGAGGGGGAGGAGAGAGGGGGAGGAGAGAGGGGGGGGAGGAGAGGGGGGTGAGGGGGGGAGGGTGAGGGGGGTGAGGGGGAGAGGGGGGAGGAGAGTGGGGGGAGGAGAGGGGGGAGGAGAGAGGGGGGAGGAGAGAGGGGGGAGGAGGGGGGAGGAGAGAGGGGGGAGGAGAGAGGGGGGAGGAGAGAGGGGGGAGGAGAGAGGGGGGAGGAGAGAGGGGGGAGGAGAGAGGGGGAGGAGAGAGGGGGAGGAGAGAGGGGGAGGAGAGAGGGGGAGGAGAGAGGGGGAGGAGGGAGGGGGGAGGAGAGAGGGGGGAGGAGAGGGGGGAGGAGAGGGGAGGAGAGGGGGGGGAGGAGAGAGGGGGGAGGAGAGAGGGGGGAGGAGAGAGGGGGGAGGAGAGGGGGGAGGAGAGAGGGGGGAGGAGGGGGGGGAGGAGAGGGGGGGAGGAGAGAGGGGGGAGGAGAGAGGGGGGAGGAGAGAGGGGGGAGGAGAGGAGGGGGAGGAGAGAGGGGGGAGGAGGGGGGGGAGGAGAGGGGGGAGGAGAGGGGGAGGAGAGAGGGGGGAGGAGAGGGGGAGGAGAGAGGGGAGAGGAGAGAGGGGGGAGGAGAGAGGGGGAGGAGAGAGGGGGAGGAGAGAGGGGGGGAGAGAGGGGGTGAGGGGGGGTGAGGCGGGTGACGGGGGGAGGTGAGGGGGGGTGAGAGGGGGTGAGAGATGGGGTGGTGAGGAGGGGGAGGTGAGAGGGGGAGGAGAGGGGGAGGAGAGGGGGAGGAGAGGGGGAGGAGAGGGGGAGGTGAGAGGGGGAGGAGAGAGGGGGAGGAGAGAGGGGGAGGAGAGAGGGGGAGGAGAGGAGGAGGAGGAGAGAGGGGGAGGAGGAGGGAGAGGGGGAGGGGAGAGGGGGAGGGAGAGGGGGAGGGGAGAGGGGGAGGGGGAGAGGGGGAGGGGAGAGGGGGAGGGGAGAGGGGGGAGGGGAGAGGGGGGAGGGGAGAGGTGGTAAGAGAGAGGGGTTAAGAGAGTCGGGGGTAAGAGAGTGGGGGAGGAGAGTGGGGAGGAAAGAGGGGGGGAGGAGAGAGGGAGGAGGAGAGAGGGGGGAGGAGAGAGGGGGGAGGAGAGAGGGGGGAGGAGAGAGGGGGAGGAGAGAGGGGGGAGGAGGAGAGGGGGGAGGAGAGAGGGGGAAGAGAGGGGTGAGCGGGGTGAGGGGGGTGAGGGGGGAGAGAGAGGGGGGAGCGAGGGGAGAGGGGGAGAGGTGGAGAGAGGAGAGAGAGGAGAGGGGGAGGAGAGAGGGAGGGAGGAGAGGGGGGCAGGAGAGGGGGGCAGGAGAGGGGGGCAGGAGGGGGGGGAGGACAGGTGGGGAGGAGAGGTGGGGAGGAGGAGAGAGGGGGGGAGGAGAGGGGGGGAGAGGAGAGAGGGGGGGAGGAGAGAGGGGGGGAGGAGAGAGGGGGGGAGGAGAGAGGGGGGGGAGGAGAGGGGGGGGGGAGGAGAGAGGGGGGAGGAGAGAGGGGGGGGAGGAGAGAGGGGGGGGGAGGAGAGAGGGGGGAAGGAGAGAGGGGGGGGAGGAGAGAGGGGGGAGGAGAGAGGGGGGGAGGAGAGAGGGGGGGAGGAGAGGGGGGGAGGAGAGAGAGGGGGAGGAGAGAGGGGAAGGAGGGGGGAGGAGAGAGGGGGGAGGAGAGAGGGGGAGGAGAGAGGGGGGAGGAGAGAGTTGGGAGGAGGGGGGGGAGGAGAGAGGGGGAGGAGGAGAGAGGGGGGGAGGAGAGGGGGGGAGGAGAGGGGGGAGGAGAGGGGGGGAGGAGAGGGGGGGAGGAGAGGGGGGGAGGAGAGGGGGGGAGGAGATGGTGGGCTGAGCGTGGAGAGAGCCGGGGAGAGAGGGTTGAGGGGGGGAGGGTGAGGGGGGAGAGAGGGGGGAGAGAGGGGGGAGAGGGGGGGAGAGAGGGGGGGGAGCGAGGGGGAAGTGAGGGGGGAGCGTGAGGGTGAGAGGGGGGAGGGGGGGAGAGGTGGGGAGAGGTGGAGAGAGGAGGGGGAGGAGAGGGGGGAGGAGAGAGGAGGGGGAGGAGGGGGGGGAGGAGAGAGGGGGGGAGGAGAGGGAGGAGAGAGGGGGGGAGGAGAGAGGGGGAGGAGAGACGGGGTAAGAGAGAGGGGGGAGGAGAGAGGGGGGAGGAGAGAGGGGGGAGGAGAGAGGGGGGAGGAGGAGAGAGGGGGGAGGAGAGAGGGGGGAGGAGAGAGGGGGGAGGAGGGGGGAGAGAGGGGGGAGGAGGGGGGAGGAGGGGGGTGGAGAAGAGGGGGGAGAAGGGGGGGGAGAGGGGGGCAGGTGAGGGGGAGGTGAGGAGAGAGGGGAGGAGGAGAGAGGGGGGGAGGAGAGAGGGGGGGAGGAGGAGGGGGGGAGGAGAGGGGAGAGGTGGGAGGAGAGAGGGGGAGGAGAGAGGGGGAGGAGAGAGGGGGGAGGAGAGAGGGGGGAGGAGGGGGGGGTGAGGGGGGTGAGGGTGAGGCGGGTGAGGGGGGGAGATACGGGGGAGAGAGGGGAGAGGTGGAGAGAGGAGGGGGAGGAGAGGGGGGAGGAGGAGAGAGGGGAGGAGGAGGGGGGGGAGGAGAGAGGGGGGGAGGAGAGAGGGGGGAGGAGAGAGGGGGGGAGGAGAGAGGGGGGAGGAGAGGGGGGGGAGGAGAGGAGGGGGGAGGAGAGGGGGGGGAGGAGAGGGGGGGGAGGAGAGAGGGGGGGAGGAGAGAGGGGGGGAGGAGAGAGGGGGGGGAGGAGAGGGGGGGAGCAGAGGGGGGGAGCAGAGGGGGGGAGGAGAGAGGGGGGGTGAGGGGGGAGGGTGAGGGGGGTGAGGGGGAGAGGGGGGAGGAGGAGAGGGGGGAGGAGGGGGGGGGAGCAGAGGGGGGGAGGAGAGGGGGGGGAGGAGAGAGGGGGGGTGAGGGGGGAGGGTGAGGGGGGTGAGGGGGAGAGGGGGGGAGGAGAGAGGCGGGAGGAGAGAGGGGGGAGGAGAGAGGGGGGAGGAGGGGGGGGAGGAGAGAGGGGGGAGGAGGGAGGGGGAGGAGAGGGGGGGAGGAGAGAGGGGGGAGGAGAGAGGGGGGAGGAGAGAGGGGGGAGGAGGGAGGGGGGAGGAGAGAGGGGGGAGGAGAGGGGGGGAGGAGAGAGGGGGGAGGAGAGAGGGGGAAATAATGTCTTGAGACTTGACCCTTCAGACACCCAAACCCCCTCCTCACACGTGGGATTGGGGCGGAGAGTTTTCTTGACCTCAGCCGCGTCACTGAACCCGTGGGCACCAATCCACACAGAGGGGCCGGAGGGCAGGAGCATCATTAAAGGTGGGAGACAGTGAAGAGGGTTCCACAGGAATGTTGGAGCTTCGAGCCCGAGGACATGGCCTGTCTTGATCAAGGAGGAGAGCAGGGATCCCTGGTGGGTTCAGGGGCCGGAGGAACGACAGAGAATACACAACAACAAGGTGAGGGAGGCACCCAACCACATCAGGAGCCAACCTCAATCAGTGAGCGCTGTGTGTGGATGGGGGAGGGGGGGGGGACGGGGGAGGGATAACTAAAGATTTGAGAGGCAGAGTCTCAGACGTTGTGATGGTTATGAAGCTCCAGACCACACTTCAGGAGGCAATTAAAACGTGGATGAAGGTTACTGCAGTCGATGAGCCGAGTGACCCGCAGCTAACTGCGGCTCCAACTCCAGCCCTCGGTGACCATTGCACGTACTCTCCTGTGAATAATCCTTTCAACCAGATGGACCGATCCCTCACCAGACCAGCACCTGCTGCCATTTCAGAGGGCGGCTGTGTGTCAACCCCATTGCTGTGGGTCTGGAGTCACGTGTAGGCCAGACCGGGTAAGGACGGCAGATTTCCCTCCCTAAAGGGCAAGAGTAAACCTGATGGGGGCTTGTCAACAATAGATGGACGGGGGGGGTGATGACTGAAAGATATTATCCTTGGACTCTTAATCCAGAGACCCAGGGTTCGAATCCCCTCCAGGCCTCTCCCTCCGGCCTGTGAGGGGCCTCTCCCTCCGGCCTGTGTGTGGGGCCTCTCTCCCTCCGGCCTGTGTGGGGCCTCTCCCTCCGGCCTGTGAGGGGCCTCTCCCTCCGGCCTGTGAGGGGCCTCTCCCTCCGGCCTGTGTGGGGCCTCTCCCTCCGGCCTGTGAGGGGCCTCTCCCTCCGGCCTGTGAGGGGCCTCTCTCTCCGGCCTGTGAGGGGCCTCTCTCTCTGGCCTGTGTGGGGCCTCTCTCTCTCTCTCCGGCCTGTGTGGGGCCTCTCTCTCTGGCCTGTGTGGGGCCTCTCTCTCTCTCTCTGGCCTGTGTCGGGCCTCTCTCTCTCTCTCCGGCCTGTGTCGGGCCTCTCTCTCTCTCTCCGGCCTGTGTGGGGCCTCTCTCTCTCTCTCCGGCCTGTGTGGGGCCTCTCTCTCTCTCTCCGGCCTGTGTGGGGCCTCTCTCTCTCCCTCCGGCCTGTGTGGGGCCTCTCTCTCTCCCTCCGGCCTGTGTGGCGCCTCTCTCTCTCTCTCTCTGGCCTGTGTGGGGCCTCTCTCTCTCTCTCTGGCCTGTGTGGGGCCTCTCTCTCTCTCTCTGGCCCGTGTGGGGCCTCTCTCTCTCTCTCTGGCCCGTGTGGGGCCTCTCTCTCTCTCTCTGGCCCGTGTGGGGCCTCTCTCTCTCTCTCTCCGGCCTGTGTGGGGCCTCTCTCTCTATCTGGCCTGTGTGGGGCCTCTCTCTCTCTCTCTGGCCTGTGTGGGGCCTCTCTCTCTCTCTCTGGCCCGTGTGGGGCCTCTCTCTCTCTCTCTGGCCCGTGTGGGGCCTCTCTCTCTCTCTGGCCCGTGTGGGGCCTCTCTCTCTCTCTGGCCCGTGTGGGGCCTCTCTCTCTCTCTCTCTCCGGCCTGTGTGGGGCCTCTCTCTCTATCTGGCCTGTGTGGGGCCTCTCTCTCTCTCTCTGGCCTGTGTGGGGCCTCTCTCTCTCTCTCTCTGGCCTGTGTGGGGCCTCTCTCTCTCTCTCTGGCCTGTGTGGGGCCTCTCTCTCTCTCTCTGGCCTGTGTGGGGCCTCTCTCTCTCTCTCTGGCCTGTGTGGGGCCTCTCTCTCTCTCTCTGGCCTGTGTGGGGCCTCTCTCTCTCCCTCCGGCCTGTGTGGGGCCTCTCTCCCTCCGGCCTGTGTGGGGCCTCTCCCTCCGGCCTGTGTGGGGCCTCTCCCTCCGGCCTGTGTGGGGCCTCTCCCTCCGGCCTGTGTGGGGCCTCTCCCTCCGGCCTGTGTAGGGCCTCTCCCTCCGGCCTGTGTGGGGCCTCTCTCCCTCCGGCCTGTGTGGGGCCTCTCCCTCCGGCCTGTGTGGGGCCTCTCTCTCCGGCCTGTGAGGGGCCTCTCCCTCCGGCCTGTGTGGGGCCTCTCCCTCCGGCCTGTGAGGGGCCTCTCTCTCTCTCTCCGGCCTGTGTGAGGCCTCTCCCTCCGGCCTGTGTGGGGCCTCTCTCTCTCCCTCTGGCCTGTGTGTGAGGGGCCTCTCCCTCTGGCCTGTGTGTGAGGGGCCTCTCCCTCTGGCCTGTGTGTGAGGGGCCTCTCCCTCTGGCCTGTGTGTGAGGGGCCTCTCCCTCTGGCCTGTGTGTGAGGGGTCTCTCTCCCCTCCGGCCTGTGTCTGGGAGCTCCATTCCCGTACCTCGAGTTGGACCAGGTTGTAGCAGGTTGGACACAGCTGGCAGTGAAAGGTCGAAGCCTCGTAGTAATAATTCTCCTGGCACTGTTCACACTTCCTTCCCACGAAGCCAGTCTTACACAGACAGGAGCCGTCCCCCAGGCACTGCATCCCCACGGACCCCAGTGGAGAGCAGTCACACGCTGCAGGACAGACAGAGAGAGAGAGAGAGAGACACTGAGGTAAGGGAGGCCGCTCTGGGAGCTGGGGGGTCATTGACCAGGTGGAAGACTCCAATTAAACATGGTTCGCCAGTGACCCACTCATGCCCCCTCCCTCCCCCGCATTGGGCCTTTCCCGCTCTCCCCCTGCATGCATGCACACCCCCTTTCCCCTCACCCCTACTGGGCCTTGCCTGGACATCCCCCCCATTGGATTCCCTCCCCTGCCCCCACCATTGGACCTTCCCCACCCCCCCAAAATTTGGCCTTCCCAGCGTGACCCCCCTTGGATTTCCCAGTGCACCCCCCCCCTCCCCACATTGGACCTTCCCCACGACTCCTCTTCACCCCCTCCCCAATTCCCTGCCCCCTCCTCACGGCCTGCTGGTGGTCTGATTTATGGTTAGAGCCTGGTGTAGAGTTTTGAAGAAAAACCCAATGAAAGCAGCCGGCACAACGCGGGGGCCGGAGCCAAAGTTCACAGGGAGCTCTCGGTGGGGGGAGGGGTCGGGCACCAGAGAGACACCGAGAGTTCAGGCCCTGGCCCTGGCAGTAACCCAGCCGGGGGGGGTGGGAGAGGCTCCAGGCCAGATGCTACCAGCTCAGACTGATGATGGGCCAGACCCTGACACGTCTCCACAATCCCCCCCACCCTGGGCTGGCCCCTGGGGGCGCTCCCCAGCTCCCAATCCCTCTGGAGTCAATCTTCTGGACGTAGGGGAGATCAACAGCGATGCCCCACACAGTCAAAGAGCTAGACAACAGTCTCAGTTCAGCTGTGAGGAGTTGCTGGCTGAGCAGACCCCGCCAGTAACGGGAAGGGGAGGGTTAAACACCCGTTGGATTAATTACCTTGACAGCCCCACTCAGAGAGGTCAAAGTAACCCCGTTGGCATCGATCACATGCCCGGCCTTCAACACCAGGCCGGCAGTTACACTGCCCAGTCTGTCCCTGGCAGAAACTGTTCCGTGATCCCAGGGGGTGGCAGGCACAGCTGGAATAAAAACATGAACATCCGTGAGAGAGAGAGACATATAAAGAGGGAGGAGAGAGAGAGAGAGACACGGACAGGGAGAGAGATGGGGGCGGGTGGGGGGAGAGACAGAGAGACAAAGACAGAGAGGGGGAGAGAGAGAAAGACAGATAGACAGAGAGGGCGCGTCAGTATGTTCAAGACGGAGTTAAACACAGCTTTAACAAAAGAGTTGTGGGGTTATTGGGTAAGATCAGCAGGAAAGGAGAGTTAAGGCAACAACCAGCCCTCGAAGGGCTGAAGGGCCTCTTATTCCTCCTCCTAATGTGGGGGAGACGTAATCACCACCGACGCTCAGTATCAGCGGGGTGTACCATCTACAAGATGCGCTGCTGAAACTCAGCAAAGTTCCTCAGGCAGCAGCTTCCAAACCCACGCCCACCTCCATCTAGAAGGACAAGAGCAACAGATACATGGGAACACCACCCCCTACAAGTTCCCCTCCGAGCCACTCCCCATCCTGACTTGGAAATATATCGCCGACCCTTCACTGTCGCTGGGTCAAAGTCCTGGAATTCCCTCCCTAAGGGCATTGTGGGTCAACCCACAGCAGGTGGACTGCAGCGGTTCCAGAAGGCAGCTCACCCCCACCTTCTCAAGGGGCAACTAGGGACGGGTAATAAATACTAGGCCCAGCCAGTAATGCCCATGTCCCATGGATACAATAAAATAAACCTCTCAGTAAAGGAGGGGGTTCAACGGGGAGTGGTGAGGGAGGGGGAGGGGGAGAGTTCACTTGGTGACAGAGACTGGGGGGCAAATAGAAAGGGTTGCAATTTTTTGGCATTGACACAAGATGGATAATCAGTTGAGTGTGTCCAGTAATCTATCTATCTCCATGGTAACGTTGTCCCAATATCTCAGAGATAGTTCATTGGCTACTGCAAGGATCAGCCAGCCTTTGTGGGCGGCACGGTGGTACAGGGGTTAGCACTGCTGCCTCACAGCGCCAGAGACCCGGGTTCAATTCCCGACTCAGGCGACTGACTGTGTGGAGTTTGCACGTTCTCCCCGTGTCTGCGTGGGTTTCCTCCGGGTGCTCCGGTTTCCTCCCACAGTCCAAAGATGTGCAGGTCAGGTGAATTGGCCATGCTAAATTGCCCATAGTGTTAGGTAAGGAGTAAATGTAGGGGAATGGGTCTGGGTGGGTTGCGCTTCGGCAGGTCGGTGTGGACTTGTTGGGCCGAAGGGCCTGTTTCCACACCGTAAGTAATCTAATCTTCTCACTGAGAAGTGACCAATCTCCCACACACCACCCCATTCCCCCCACCAGTCCTCTTTCCTATTGGTTACCTGAGGCACCCCATTGTGGGTCGCATGTCATAGTAACCAGGCTCGCACTGGCTGCAATCTCGGCCAATCACGTGGGGCAGACACTCACACTGGCCACGCCCAGGGTCACAGGTCTGAAGCCCATTGGTTGAGCCAATGGGATGACAGGCGCATGCTGCAGACAAAATAAAGATGGAGATCCAGTGACTCTGAGTAACACATTGGAGCCATAACATCCAACTCACAGTGTGGCTAAAGACCATTCACACAGTGTTCCTGCCCCACACTGCTCTCTTCACCTCTGCCCTCAGGGCAGTGTTTAATACAGCTTTCACCCTGGATTACATTAACACAGCTGACTCTGATCATGGTGGCTCAGTGGTTAGCGCTGCCACCTCACGGCGCCAGGGACCCTCGGGTGACTGTCTGTGTGGCGTTTGCACATTCTCCCCATTGGCAAGGGGTTGGGAAGCTGAGCTACAGATCAGATGATGGAGTAGTTAGTGAACAGCCAGATACAGCGTGCAGAGAGTCTGTGGGGACGGATGGGCACTCGATAGGGCAACGTTGTAGTCAGTGTGATGGGTTGATGTGTGTCTATTTTAAAGGAACAAGTGTCAGCAATAAAGATGATAAACTCAGAGCATGGATCAGTACTTGGAATGGTGTGTTGTGGCATTGACCTGACAAGGGAGTCGCGGAGGGAATGGTCTTTACAGAAAGTGGATAGGGGATGGGGAGGGAAATGTATCTCTGGGGGTGGGGTCCGTTTGTAGGTGGCAGAAATGGCAGAGGATGATACGATGTACACGGAGTTTGGTGAGGCCTGGGGTTCTGTTCTTGTTGCAGTTGGAGTATGATGCAGATGGGGGTGGGGAGGGCCAATCTATCTCTGGTGGTGACACAGAATGCAGATGGGGGTGGGGAGGGCCAATCTATCTCTGGTGGTGACACAGAATGCAGATGGGGGTGGGGAGGGCCAATATATCTCTGGTGGTGACACAGAATGCAGATGGGGGTGGGGAGGGCCAATATATCTCTGGTGGTGACACAGAATGCAGATGGGGGTGGGGAGGGCCAATCTATCTCTGGTGGTGACACAGAATGCAGATGGGGGTGGGGAGGGCCAATATATCTCTGGTGGTGACACAGAATGCAGATGGGGGTGGGGAGGGCCAATATATCTCTGGTGGTGACACAGAATGCAGATGGGGGTGGGGAGGGCCAATATATCTCTGGTGGTGACACAGAATGCAGATGGGGTGGGGAGGGCCAATATATCTCTGGTGGTGACACAGAATGCAGATGGGGGTGGGGAGGGCCAATATATCTCTGGTGGTGACACAGAATGCAGATGGGGGTGGGGAGGGCCAATATATCTCTGGTGGTGATACAGAATGCAGATGGGGGTGGGGAGGGCCAATCTATCTCTGGTGGTGACACAGAATGCAGATGGGGGTGGGGAGGGCCAATATATCTCTGGTGGTGATACAGAATGCAGATGGGGGTGGGGAGGGCCAATCTATCTCTGGTGGTGACACAGAATGCAGATGGGGGTGGGGAGGGCCAATATGCAGCAAGGCTGATTATAGGGAAGCCATATTGGATTTGGTGCTTGGTAACGAACCATGCCAGGTATCCAATCTCTCGGTGGGAGAGCATTTCGGTGATAGCGTTCACAACTCCCTGACCTTTACTATACCCATGGAGAGGGATAGGAGCAGATGGTATGGGAAAGTATTTAATTGGGGGAGGGGGAATTACAATGCTATCAGGCAGGCCCTATCTGGGCCCTAAATTGGGAACAGATGTTCTCAGGGAAACACACAACAGAAATATGGAGGTTGTTTGGGGAGCAGTTGCTGATAGTGCTGGACAAGGTTGTCCCACTGAGGCAAGGAAAGGATGGTAGGGTGAAGGCACCTTGGGTGACTAGGGATGTGGAACATCTAGTCAAGAGGAAGGAAACTTACTTAAGTTTGAGGGGGCAAGGATCAGACTGGGCTCTATAGGGCTACAAGGTAGCCAGGAAGGAACTGAAGAATGGACTTAGGAGAGCTAGAAGGGGCATGAAAAAGGTCCACTGGGTCGGATTAAGGAAAACCCTAAGGCATTCTACACTAATGTGAGGAACAAGAGGATGGCCAGAGTGAGGGTGGGGCTGATCAGGGATAGTGGAGGGAACATGTGCCCAGAGTTGGGGGAGGTCCTTAATGAAGACTTTGTTTCAGTATTCACTACTGCGAGGGACCTTGGTGTTTCGGAGGACAGCGTGAAACAGGCTGATATGCTCAAATAGGTTGATGTTCAGAAGGAGGATGTGCTGAAAACTTTGAAAAACATAATGAACCACACGGGCCACACGGGATATACCCTCGGTTCCTACAGGAAGCGAGGGAAGAGATTGCTGCACCTTTGGTGAGGATCTTTGTGTCCTCACTGTCCACTGGGGTAGTGCCCAATGATTGGAGGGTGGCAAATGTTATCCCCTTGTTCAAGAAAGGGAATAGGGATAATCCTGGGAATTACACCAGTCAGCCTTACATCAGTGGTGGGAAAAGTATTGGAGAGTATTCTGAGAGACAGGATGTATGATTATTGGGGAAAATCATAGTTTGATTAGAGATAGTCAGCATGGCTTTGTGAAGGGCAGGTCATACCTCTCAAACCTTGAATTATTTGGGGATGTGACAAAACATGTTGATGAAGGTAAAGCAGTGGATGTGGTGTACATGGATTTTATCAATGTATTTGATGAGATTCCCCATGGTAGGCTTGGTCAGTAAGTAAGGAGGCATGAGATACAGGGAAACCTGTCTGTCTGGATACAGAATTGACTGGCCCATAGAAGACAGAGGGTGATGGTAGCTCAACAGTATTCAGCCTGGAGCTAGGTGATCAGTGGTGTTCCGCAGGGATCGGTTCTGGGACCTCTGCTCTTTGTGATTTTTATAAATGACTTGGACAAGGAAGTGGAAGGGTGGGTTAGTACGTTTGCCGATGACACAAAGGTTGCTGGAGTTGTGGATAGTGTGGAGGGCTGTTGTAGTTTGCGATGGGACATTGATAAGATGCAGAACTGTGCTGATAAGTGGCAGATGAGTTCAACCAGGAAAAGTGTGAAGTCATTCACTTTGGAAGGGTGAATTTGAATGCAGACTTCAGGGCAACAGAGGGATCTTGGGGTCCATGTCCACAGATCCCGCAAATTGCCACCCAAGTTGATAGGGTTGTTAAGAAGGCTTAAGATGTTTTGGCTTTCATTAGGGGAATGAGTTTCAGAGCTGCAAGGTTATGCTGCAGCTCTATAGAGTCCTGGTTAGACCACACTTGGAATATTGTGTTCAGTTCTGGTTGTCTCATTATAGCCAAGATGTGGAAGCTTTAGAGAGGGTGCAGAGGAGATTTACCAGGATGCTGGCTGGACTGGAGGGCATGCCTTATGAAGAGAGGTTGAGGGAGCCAGAGCTTTTCTCATTGGAGCGAAGGAGGATGAGAGGTGACGTGATAGAGGTGTACACGATATTGAGAAGCATAGATAGAGTGGACAGCTAAAGACTTTTTCCCATGGCGGAAATGTCTATCACAAGGGGGCATAATTGTAAGGTAATTGGAGGAAGGTTGAGGGGAGATACCAGAGGTATGTTCTTTACACAGAGTGTGGTGGGTGCGTGGAATGCGCTGCCAGTGGCGGTAGAGTCAGATGCATTAGGGACATTTAAGCGACTCTTGGATAGGCACATCGAAGATAGATAGTACAATGTAGGGTATGTAGATTAGTCTGATCTTAGAAGGATAAAAGGCCAGCACAACATCGAGGGCCGAAGGGCCTGTACTGTGCTGAACTGTTGTACGTTCAGCAATATTAAGACACACATTTGGAACGGTGGGGGTGGTCTTGAACCTGGGGCTCCTAGCCCAGAAGTAAGGACACTACCACTGTGCCACAAGAGCTAGTGCACAGATTTTAGTATCTGGTGCCTCAGGGAATGTTAAGCTCCTAATAACCAAAAAAAGCTGTGGGTCCACAAGCCGTCAGAAGATTGGCTCATTGCTTTTCATCTGCTCTAAAGTCATTTGCCCAGAAAAGAATAACATATTCTTTCCAAATACTGAGGCCAATCTTCGGTGGCAGGATTGAATGGGAAAATCTTCCCAAATAACGGCATGATGCCCCAACTCAAAGACGGCTGATGTGAGCGACTTTCTTCAGGAGCGTATTTTTTTGTCTCTCATCACCCGTGAAATCATTCTACATTGTCCGGTATCCCATCACCAAGTTCCCCTTTATTTACTTGAGAAGTGTCCTGGACACTGGGAGGGCCAGCTCTGAGGGAACAGAACCTCTGACACTCCTGTTTATATCTGTCAGCCAGGGCTCCCTGATTGGACCAGATTAACAGCCCCAATCAGGGAACTCCTATTCTATGAGGTCCACCCAGCTGACCTATCATAACATCCACTTGAAACATGGCATTCTTGCATTGGTCCTGATGAATGCTAGAGGTGAATTTCTATCAACATTGCCTCTCTTTCAGCACGATGAACAAACGTGTGTCGTAGTTAGAAAGAGTCACAACAATATTATTAAATTGGAAGGATATTATTAAATTGGAAAGACTACAGAAAAGATTTACAAGGATGTTGCCAGGGTTGGAGGATCTGAGCTACAGGGAGAGGCTGAACAGGCTGGGGCTGTTTTCCCTGGAGCATCGGTGGCTGAGGGGTGACCTTATAGAGGCTTACAAAATCATGAAGGGAATGGATAGGATAAATAGACAAAGTTTTTTCCCTGGGGTCGGGGAGTCCAGAACTAGAGGGCATAGGTTTAGGGTGAGAGGGGAAAGATATAAAAGAGACCTAAGGGGAAACTTTTTCACACAGAGGGTGGTGTGTGTATGGAATGAGCTGCTGGAGGAAGTGGTGGAGGCTGGTACAATTACAACATTTAAGAGGCATTTGGATGGGTATATGAATAGGAAGGGTTTGGAGGGATATGGGCCGGGTGCTGGCAGGTGGGACTAGATTGGGTTGGGATGTCTGGTCGGCATGGATGGGTTGGACCGAAGGGCCTGTTTCCATGCTGTCTGACTCTTATAACAGTTTGATCCTGGTTTAATGCACACATACTCTCACTCTCTAACACACTCTCACACTCGTGGAACGATACACTCATTGTTTCAATTCACAAGGATCTGGGCTAACACTTTGCAGCTTCTGTAACTCGCTCCCTCGCCTGCGGAACATTCTAGAAGCCTCGTGTGAAGTCCTCACTCACGTTGGCACTTTCCAGCTGGGCTGGGGGCCAGAGCATTTCCATAGAATCCGTCCTCACACATATCGCAGTAATGGCCCACCGTGTGGAACAAGCATTTCAGACACTGTCCTGTCACCGGATCGCAGTTCCCCACGGCGTTCGGATCGGTATTCCCGTTACACTGACACCGGCTGCATGGGCGGACAAACCCCTGCCAAAGGCCCAGTGGGTCACCATAGAAACCATCGTCGCACGTTTCACAACGCATGCCTGGGGAGGGAGGGAGAGACAGAGGGAGAGAAGGAGAGTGACATAGAGTCAGGGAGAGAGAGAGGAAGTGCGAAAGAGAGTAAGAGAGAGCTCATTAGAAAAAGTGAGCGTGGGAAAGAGAGCGAGCAAGAGAAATAGAGAGAGTGAGAGAAATAAAGAGAAAGGATGTGCCAGAGAGACAGAAAGAGAGAGAGAGTGAGAAAGAGAGAGAGGAAGAGAAAGGAAGTGCCAGAGACAGAAAGAGAGAGAGTGAGTGAGAAAGAGAGAGTGAGTGAGAGAGAGAGAGTGAGTGAGAGGAAGAGAAAGGATGTGCCAGAGAGACAGAAAGAGAGAGAGAGTGAGAGAGAGAGAGAGTGAGAGAGAGAGAGAGAGGAAGAGAAAGGAAGTGCCAGAGACAGAAAGAGAGAGAGTGAGTGAGAAAGAGAGAGTGAGTGAGAGTGAGAGAGAGAGAGAGAGGAAGAGAAAGGAAGTGCCAGAGACAGAAAGAGAGAGAGAGTGAGAGAGAGAGAGGAAGAGAAAGGAAGTGCCAGAGAGACAGAAAGAGAGAGTGAGAAAGAGAGAGAGTGAGTGAGAGAGAGAAAGAGAATGGAAGTGCCAGAGAGAGAGAAAGAGAGTGTGAGAAAGAGAAAGAGAGACAGACAGACAGAGAAAAACACAAAGATAAAGAATCAGATAGAGAGAAAGTGACAAAGGTAGAGAGTGAGAGAGAGAGCATGCAAGTGATAGACAGAGACAGACAGGGAAGGGGGAGGTGGGGGAGGAGAAGATCAGGAGAGTGATTAAAACATTCAATAAAAATCACCAGGGCACCAACTCAGAAAAGTCAGCTTTAAACCTGAGAAGTTCCCAACAATCAATGAGAGAATAATTTCAGAATTTTACAGTTTAACAAAGGATCACCCAATCTCCAGGAATTCAGGTGTAATTCCAGGTCACTGTGTAAACAACTCTGAGAGTAAAATCAGAGACATTTCATTGCTTTAAAAACGGTTTCTTTCAATTCCCGTGAAGCAGGTGAAGGGTCGCAGTCCCTGGACACCGATTGGTTCCTTAACCTCGGTTTACGTGTGTGTCGGGGAAGGGGAAGAGGAGAAGGGGAAGGGGAAGGAAAGGGGTAGGGAGCAAGGAGGGAAGGGGAAAGGGGGAAGGGGAAAGGGAAGGGGATGGGGGAAGGGGGAGGGGGAAGGGGAAAACTGGAAGGGAGGAAGGAGGGAGCAGGATGAGATAATCCAGTTCACCGGGTCAGGAATATGGCCCATGGTCACTAACCCCTCCTCACTTCCTGATCACCCAACAGTATCCCTGAGACCGCTCAGTCCCTCTAGTGGGTTACTCAGTCATTTACTCCCACCCACTGAATTTACTCCGCCTCACTGAATTTGACCCAGAAACCTAAAGCCAGTAATAACTGGAAGCTGAATCCCAGCGTGGATCATATTCTGTGTTTTCAAATCAGGATCAGATCCTGCTCCTTCATTCTCAGGATGTCTGTGATATTACACTCCCCCACCCCGCTCCGATAAACCTTCTGACAGCCTTTACCCCCAGATGGTGATGGCTAGGACGAGGGGACATAGCTGTAAACTGAGGGGTGATAGATATAGGACAGATTATGTCAGAGGTAGTTTCTTTACTCAGAGAGTAGTAGGGTATGGAATGTGCTGCCTCCAACAGTAGTAGACTCGCCAACTTTAAGGGCATTTAAATGATCATTGGATAAATAAATGGATGAGAATGGAATAGTGTACGTTAGATGGGCTTCAGATTGGTTCCACAGTTCGGCGCAACATTGAGGGCCGAAGGGCCTGTACAGCGCTGTAATGTTCTATGTTCTCTGAAGTGCCCACAGGACACAGTTTTGTGACAAAGGGAGAGTTAGGCACACTCTCTGACCACGTGGTTCATGTCTACACCAGAGAGTTTACCTCTCTCTGACCAACAGGGATTTTTAATGAGATGGGGTGGGTCCTTTGGAGATGAGTAATCCAGAGAGTCAGCCTGATGTCCTGGGGTCATGGGTCTGAATGTCCGCCCCCCCCCTCCTCCCCACTGCAGCAGCTGGAGGAGTTTAAATTCAATTCGGACATTCAGAATTGAGAGTCAGTCTCAGTAAAAGTGACCATGAAACTACCTTTGGTTTTTCTAAACCCCATCTGGGTCACCAATGACCTTCAGGGAAGTGAACACGGCTGACCTCACTACACACCTCCCCTTCTCACCCCTCTCCTCCCCTCCCAACCTCAACACTCCCCTCTTCACCCCTATCCTTTCCATCTCAACACTTCCCTCCCCTCCCCTCTCTTCCCCTCCCCTCTCCACCTGAACAGTCCCCTCCTCTCCCCACGCCTCCCCTCCCCTCTTCTTCCCTCGCCTCTTCACCCCTTCACATGCCACCCCTCCACACCCCTCCCCTTGCCTACCCTCCCCACACCATGTGTCTGTGTGTGTGTGTGAGTGTGTGTCTGTGCGTGGGGACGTGCGTGTGTGTGTCTGTGCGTGGGGACGTGTGTGTGTGTGTGTGTGTGTGCGTGGGGACATGCATGTGTGTCTGTGCGTGGGGACATGCATGTGTGTGTCTGTGTGTGGGGACGTGCGTGTGTGTGTGTCTGTCTGTGCATGGGGACGTGTGTGTGTGCGTGCGCGTGGGGACGTGTGTGTGTGTGTCGTGTCTGTGTGTGGGGACGTGTATGTGCGTGTGTGTCTGTGCGTGGGGACGTGTGTGTGTGTGTGCGCGCGCGCATGGGGACATGTGTGTGCGCACGTGGGGACATGCGTGTGCGTATCTGTGCGTGGGGACGTGTATGTGTGTCTGTGTGTGTCTGTGCGTGGGGACGTGTGTGTCTGTGCATGGGGACATGTATGTGCATGTGTGTCTGTGTGTGGGGATGTGTGTGTGTGTCTGTGCGAGGGGACGTGTGTGTCTGTGCGTGGGGACGTGTGTGTGCATGTGTGTCTGTGCGTGGGGACGTGTATGTGCGTCTGTGTGTGTCTGTGCGTGGGAATGTGTGTGTGTGTGTCTGTGCGTGGGGACGTGTGTGTGTCTGTGCGTGGGGATGTTTATGTGCGTGTGTGTCTGTGCATGGACACGTGTATGTGTGTATCTGTGCGTGGGGATGCGTGTGTGTCTGTGTGTGGAGACATGTGTGTCTGTGTGTGGGGACGTGTATGTGCGTGTGTGTCTGTGCTTGGGGACATGTGTGTGTGTGCGTGGGGGCGTGTGTGTGTCTGTGCGTGGGGACGTGTGTGTGTGTCTGTGCGTGGGGACGTGTGTGTATGTCTGTGTGTGAGGACGTGTATGTGTGTCTGTGTGTGTCTATGCGTGGGGACGTGTGTACGTGTCTGTGTGTGTCTATGCGTGGGGACGTGTGTGTGCGTGTGTGACTGTGCGTGGGGACGTGTGTATGTCTGTGTGAGGGGACGTGTGTGTCTGTGCGTGGGGACGTGTATGTGCATGTGTGACTGTGCGTGGGGACGTGTGTTTGTGTGACTGTGCGTGGGGACTTGTGTGTGTGTCTGTGCGTGGGGACGTGTGTGTGTGTCTGTGCGTGGGGACGTGTGTGTGTATCTGTGCGTGGGGACGTGTGTGTGTATCTGTGTGTGGGGACGTGTGTGTGTGTCTGTACATGGGAACGTGTGTGTGTATCTGTGCGTGGGGACGTGTGTTTGTATCTGTGCGAGGGGACGTGTGTGTGTGTGTATCTGTGCGTGGGGACGTGTGTGTGTGTCTGTGCGTGGGGATGTGTATGTGTGTATCTGAGCGTGGGGATGTGTATGTGTGTATCTGTGCTTGGGGACGTGTATGTGCGCATGTGTCTGTGCGTGGGGACGTGTATGTGTGTCTGTGTGTGGGGACGTGTGTGTGTGTCTGTACATGGGAACGTGTGTGTGTATCTGTGCGTGGGGACGTGTGTTTGTATCTGTGCGAGGGGACGTGTGTGTGTGTGTATCTGTGCGTGGGGACGTGTGTGTGTGTCTGTGCGTGGGGACGTGTGTGTGTATCTGTGCGTGGGGACGTGTGTGTGTATCTGTGCGTGGGGACGTGTGTGTGTCTGTGCGTGGGGACGTGTGTGAGTGTCTGTGCGTGGGTGCGTGTGTGTGTGTCTGTGCGTGGGTGCGTGTGTGTGTGTCTGTGCGTGGGTGCGTGTGTGTGTGTGTGTCTGTGCGTGGGGACATGTGTGTGTGCGCGCGCGTGTGTGTGTGTCTGTTTGTGTGTGTGTGTGTGTATGTGGGGACGTGTGTGCATCTGTGCTTGGGGACATGTGTGTGTGTGGGGACATGCGTGTGTGTCTGTGCGTGGGGACGTGTGTGTGTGTGTCTGTACGTGGGAACCTGTGTGTGTATCTGTGCGTGGGGACGTATGTTTGTATCTGTGCGTGGGGACGTGTGTGTCTGTGCGTGGGGACGTGTGTGTGTGTCTGTGCGTGGGTGTGTGTGTCTGTGCGTGGGGACGTGTGTGTGTGTCTGTTTGGGGAGAGGTTTGTGTGTCTGTGTGTGGGGACGTGTCTGTGTATCTGTGCTTGGGGACGTGTGTGTGTGTATGTGTGTGGGGACGTGCGTGTGTGTATGTGTGTGGAGACGTGCGTGTGTGTCTGTACGTGGGAACGTGTGTGTGTGTATCTGTGCGTGGGGATATGTGTGTGTATCTGTGTGTGTGACTGTGCGTGGGGACATGTGTGTGTGTCTGTGCGTGGGGACGTGTGTGAGTGTCTGTGCGTGGGTGTGTGTGTGTGTGTCTGTGCGTGGGTGCGTGTGTGTGTGTCTGTGCGTGGGGACGTGTGTGTGTGTGTGTCTGTTTATGGGGACGTTTGTGTGTGTGTGTCTGTGTCTGTGTGTGGGGACGTGTCTGTGTATCTGTGCTTGGGGACGTGTATGTGCGTGTGTTTCTGTGCATGGGGACGTGTGTGTCTGTGTGGGGATGTGTATGTGCATGTGTGTCTGTGCGTGGGGACGTGCATGTTGTCTGTGTGTGGGGATGTGTATGTGTGTGTTTCTGTGCATGGGCACGTGTATGTGTGTATCTGTGCATGGGGACGTGTGTGTCTGTGCGTGGGGATGTGTATGTGTGTATCTGAGCGTGGGGATGTGTATGTGTGTATCTGTGCTTGGGGACGTGTATGTGCGCATGTGTCTGTGCGTGGGGACGTGTATGTGTGTCTGTGTGTGGGGACGTGTGTGTGTGTCTGTACATGGGAACGTGTGTGTGTATCTGTGCGTGGGGACGTGTGTTTGTATCTGTGCGAGGGGACGTGTGTGTGTGTATCTGTGCGTGGGGACGTGTGTGTGTGTCTGTGCGTGGGGACGTGTGTGTGTATCTGTGCGTGGGGACGTGTGTGTGTATCTGTGCGTGGGGACGTGTGTGTGTCTGTGCGTGGGGACGTGTGTGAGTGTCTGTGCGTGGGTGCGTGTGTGTGTGTCTGTGCGTGGGTGCGTGTGTGTGTGTCTGTGCGTGGGTGCGTGTGTGTGTGTGTGTCTGTGCATGGGGACATGTGTGTGTGCGCGCGCGTGTGTGTGTGTCTGTTTGTGTGTGTGTGTGTGTATGTGGGGACGTGTGTGCATCTGTGCTTGGGGACATGTGTGTGTGTGGGGACATGCGTGTGTGTCTGTGCGTGGGGACGTGTGTGTGTGTGTGTGTGTGTGTCTGTACGTGGGAACCTGTGTGTGTATCTGTGCGTGGGGACGTATGTTTGTATCTGTGCGTGGGGACGTGTGTGTCTGTGCGTGGGGACGTGTGTGTGTGTCTGTGCGTGGGTGTGTGTGTCTGTGCGTGGGGACGTGTGTGTGTGTCTGTTTGGGGAGAGGTTTGTGTGTCTGTGTGTGGGGACGTGTCTGTGTATCTGTGCTTGGGGACGTGTGTGTGTGTATGTGTGTGGGGACGTGCGTGTGTGTATGTGTGTGGAGACGTGCGTGTGTGTCTGTACGTGGGAACGTGTGTGTGTGTATCTGTGCGTGGGGATATGTGTGTGTATCTGTGCGTGGGGATGTGTGTGTGACTGTGCGTGGGGACGTGTGTGTGTGTCTGTGCGTGGGGACGTGTGTGAGTGTCTGTGCGTGGGTGTGTGTGTGTGTGTCTGTGCGTGGGTGCGTGTGTGTGTGTCTGTGCGTGGGGACGTGTGTGTGTGTGTGTCTGTTTATGGGGACGTTTGTGTGTGTGTGTCTGTGTCTGTGTGTGGGGACGTGTCTGTGTATCAGTGCTTGGGGACGTGTATATGCGTGTGTTTCTGTGCATGGGCACTTGTGTGTATCTGTGCATGGGGACGTGTGTGTCTGTGTGGGGATGTGTATGTGCGTGTGTGTCTGTGCGTGGGGACGTGTGTGTGTGTCTGTGCGTGGGGACGTGTGTGTGTATCTGTGCGTGGGGACGTGTGTGTGTGACTGTGCGTGGGGACGTGTGTGTGTGTGTCTGTGCGTGGGGACGTGTGTGTACGCGCGTGGGGATGTGTGTGTGCGCGTGGGGACATGTGTGTGTGTCTGTGCATGGGGACGTGTGTGTGTGTGTGTGTCTGTGCGTGGGGACGTGTGTGTGTGTCTGTGCGTGGGGACGTGTGTGTGTGTCTGTGCGTGTATGTGTGTGTCTGTGCGTGGGGACGTGTGTGTGTATCTGTGCGTGGGGACGTGTGTGTGTATCTGTGCGTGGGGACATGTGTGTGTGTGTGTCTGTGCGTGGGGACGTGTGTAAGTATCTGTGCGTGGGTGCGTGTGTGTGTGTCTGTGCGTGGGTGCGTGTGTGTGTGTCTGTGCATGGGGACGTGTGTGTGTGCGCGCGTGTGTGTGTATCTGTTTATGGGAACGTTTGTGTGTGTGTGTGTCTGTGTGTGGGGACGTGTCTGTGTATCTGTGCTTGGGGACGTGTGTGTGTGGGGACGTGCGTGTGTGTCTGTGCGTGGGGACGTGTGTGTGTGTGTCTGTGCGTGGGGACGTGTGTTTGTATCTGTGCGTGGGGACGTGTGTGTGTGTCTGTGCGTGGGGACGTGTGTGTGTGTGTCTGTGCGTGGGGACGTGTGTGTGTGTCTGTGCGTGGGGACGTGTGTGTGTCTGTTTGTGGGGACGTTTGTGTGTGTGTCTGTGTGTGGGGACGTGCCTGTGTATCTGTGCTTGGGGAAGTGTGTGTGTGTATGTGTGTGGGGACGTGCGTGTGTGTGTGTGTGTGGGGACGTGCGTGTGTGTGTGTGTGTGGGGACGTGCGTGTGTGTCTGTATGTGGGAACGTGTGTGTATCTGTGCGTGGGGATATGTGTGTGTGTCTGTGTATGTGCGTGTGTGTCTGTGCGTGGGGATGTATATGTGTGTGGGGACGTGTATGTGCATGTGTTTCTGTGCATGGGCACTTGTATGTGTGTATCTGTGCATGGGGACGTGTGTGTGTGTCTGTGTGGGGACGTGTATGTGCGTGTGTGTCTGTGCGTGGGGACATGTATGTGCGTGTGTGTCTGTGCATGGGGACGTGCATGTGTGTCTGTGCGTGGGGACGTGTGTGTGTATCTGTGCGTGGGGACGTGTGTGTGTATCTGTGAATGGGGACGTGTGTGTGTCTGTGCGTGGGGACGTGTGTGTGTGTGTGTGGCTGTGTGGGGACGTGTGTGCGTGGGGACGTGTGTGCGTGGGGACATGTGTGTGTGTGTGTACGCGCGCCTAGGGACGTGTGTGCGTGTCTTTGTGCGTGTCTGTGCGCGCGTGTGTGTGTCTGTGCGTGGGGACGTGTGTGTGTGTCTGTGCGTGGGGATGTGTGTGTGTGTGTCTGTGCATGGGGATGTGTGTGTGTGTCTGTGCATGGGGATGTGTGTGTGTGTGGGGGGACATGTGTGTGTGTGTGTATGTCTGTGCGTGGGGACGTGTGTGTGTGTCTGTGCGTGGGGACGTGCGTGTGTCTGTGTCTGTGTCTGTGTGTGTGTGTGTGTGTGTGTGTGTGTGCGCGTGTGCGCGCGCCTGTGTGGCTGTTTGGAGGGAACAGTAAACCTTTTCATTATTCTCTCCCCTTTGTGAAGCACAGACAGTGGCCGTTCCGGTAGGTACCATCCCAGTACAGCCTGGGGTGGGTGAGGGACCCTATGACCCACCGCTGTCTCAGTCAGTGTTCAAACACCGTGTGCCTGGAGTGGAGTGTGACTCAGAGGTAGCTCTTTACCTGTCTGTCCGTCTGGACAATCCGTACAGATCACTTCATTTCTCTCTTCCAACACGGTGCAGTTAGACTGAGCCGGGCATGGGCACGGCTTACAATCGTTGTACCTGCCACGGAAGGGGTTGCCATAGTAACCACTCGCACAGTACTCACAGGACGGTCCGACAGTGTTGTGTACACATTGGCAAATACCTACAACGGTAAAGGACACGCAGGTAAACTAGAGGGAGGAAGGGAGGCACAGATTTCACAATTCACCAGCTTGTGCAGGGAGTGAGCTCTCTGGGAAACACTGGTCCCCAACACGATAACCAATAACAACCAGTGAACTACCAGGAGACACCCTCGCACTGCAGGATTCTCATCCTCTCCCTGCAGGAATCTCACCCTCATCCTCTCCCTCACCCTGTCCCTGCCCCTGCAGGATCCTCACCCTCTCCCTCACCTTCTCCCTCAGACTACAGGAACCTCACCCTGTCCCTCACGCTCTCCCTCACCCTGCAGGAACCTCACCCTGTCCCTCACGCTCTCCCTCACCCTGCAGGAAACTCACCCTGTCCCTCACGCTCTCCCTCACCCTGCAGGAACCTCACCCTGTCCCTCACGCTCTCCCTCACCCTGCAGGAACCTCACCCTGTCCCTCACCCTGCAGGATCCTCACCCTCACCCTGCAGGATCCTCACCCTCACCCTGCAGGAACCTCACCCTGTCCCTCACCCTGCAGGATCCTCACCCTCACCCTGCAGGAACCTCACCCTGTCCCTCACCCTGCAGGATCCTCACCCTCACCCTGCAGGATCCTCACCCTCACCCTCACCCTCTCAGAATCCTAATTTACCGAACAAACTGCTCAGGAGCACTCATCCATTTTCTGGTTAAAATGTGAGACATGAACCCTGGCCTCCTGGCTCAGAGATAGGGACACGGCCATTTTCAATGGCATTTAATAGAATAGAATCATGGCATCCCTACAGTGCAGAGGCAGGCCATTCAGCCCATCACATCCACACTGACCCTCCTAAGAGCATGCCACACAGACCCACCCTATCCCTGTAACACTGCATATCCCATGGCCAATCCACCCTAACCTACACATCTTTGGGAGGAAACCGGAGCACCCAGAGCAGACCCACACAGACACGGGGAGAATGTGCAAACTGCACACAGACAGTCAGTCGCCCGAGGCTGGAATCGAACCCAGGACCCTGGGGCCATGAGGCAGCAGTGCTAACCACTGAGCCACCGTGTCACCCTAATCCATCCTTCAGTCTTCTGCTCACCATGTGGTCTCCTCTGCACTGGGGAAACCAAGTGTAGCCTGGTGACCGCTTCACAGGACAACTATCCTCTGCCCACAAGAATGACCCTGAGTTTCCCATCGCCTGCCCACCCCGTCCCCTGTCCAGCCCCTCTGTCCCAGGCTGGCTGCAGTGCTCCAGTGTAGCTCAGTGCAAGAACAGCACCGCATTTTCCGCTTGGGGACCCTGCAGCCTTCGGGACTCAATACTGAGTTCAACAACCTTACAGCTGGACTCCACCCTCCCAGGTTTTTTTTACCCACTCCCCCCACACCTAGTCCTGTTGCTTTTACAACAGTCACCCACCCCAGACGGGTGGCTCAGTGGTTAGCACTGCTGCCTCGCAGCGCCAGGGACCTGGGTTCGACTCCATCCTCGGGCGACTGTCTGGGTGGGGTTTGCACATCCTCCCCGTGTCTGCGTGGGTGTGCTCCAGTTTCCTCCCACTGTCACAAAGATGTGCAGGTCAGGGTGGGTTGGCCATGGGAAATAATCCTACGGTGTGCGGGCTGGACGGGTGACGGTGCGTCTTCGGAGGGTCAGCACAGACTCGGTAGAGTCACTGGCTTCTTCCAACCTGAAGAGATGCTATGATTCCAGATCTTTTATCACATTATAAACCCATTGCTGTGACTTGAGCTCAGCCTTTCTGTTCTGCTCTCAGTCCTTATTATCACTTTCTTCTGTCCTGAGCTGCTATCTCTAATCTCCTTGGCTCCCCATCCCCGACACATCTCTCTCTCTCTCTCTCTCTGGGCCTGGTCTCCACCCAGACCTTGTTTTCAGTGTGAATACCACGCTGTTCCAAGCTGCCAGCCGTTCTGAAGAAGGGTCAGCAGCCCTGGCACGTTAGCTCTGTTTCTCTCGCTGTGAGTGTTGCTGAGTTTCTCCCGCGCTCTCTGTTTCGGGTCTCCAGCGCCCAGCTGCAGCTCTCGCGGTTTCCGGACTGACCTGATTCCGGCTCGCAGCTTCCATGTTGGTTACAGGTACAGGCCACACAGGGGCTCAGTGACCCTCCAAATAGTATCTCCCGCTTGAAACCCGGGGCACACGCCTCACAGAACTGTCCGATGTAGCCTTCGGGACACACACACTCCTCCACCCAGGCTGCGCGGGGAGATAGGCCGGCCTGGGCCGTTACCAGGGCAACATCCATCAGGTGGACTGTAGCACAGAAAGCAGACAGAGCCTTTAATGACATGATGTGGATCAGAAATAAAGACTCGCATTGGTATAGCACCTTTTACTCAGACATCCCAAACTAATAGTCATTTTGATCCATGTGGTATTGCTGCTAATTTGTGCACAGCAAGTTCCCACAGATAGCTCCGAGGTAAATGGTCACAGCTCACTCAGCAGCAGGAAGAATCCCTCAACCTCTCGGCAAAACAGTGCCACGGGGGGAGGGTTTCCGAGTCCTGTTGGACTGGGCTGGCAGGGCATGGGTTAAAGGTTTCACCAGAAAGATGGCATCTCCAACAAGGTGGCACTGCAGAGCGTCATAGAACATTACAGCACAGTACAGGCCCTTCAGCACTCGATGTTGCACCGACCTGTCATACCAATCTGAAGCCCATCCCATCTACACTATTCCATGTATGTCCATATGCTTGTCCAATGATGACTTAAATGTACTTAAAGTTGGTGTCAGGCTGGAGTTTACCATGGATGCGCGCGCACACTCGCACGCTCACAGACATACTCGCACATACTCACAGGCACACGCACGCGCATGCACACACACGCGTGCTTGCACACAAACACACACACGTGCACGCACACAAACACTCAGACACGCACGCACACACACACGCGCACGTACACACAGATACACACACTCACCTGCATGCACACACACATTCACACTTGCATAGACATACACACTCTCACAGACACACACACACCCTCTCACAGACACACACTCTCACAGACACACACACTCTCACAGACACGCACACACCCTCTCGCAGACACACACTCTCACAGACACACACACTCTCACAGACACGCACACAGACACACAGACACACACACACTCTCACACACAAACGCACACACTCTCACAGACACACACCTGCACACACTCTCACAGATACATTCTCACAGACACACACTCTCACACACACACGCACACACTCTCACAGACACACGCATGCACATACTCTCAGACACAGACACAAACGCACACAATCTCACAGACACACACCTGCACACACTCTCACAGATACATTCTCAGACACACACGCTCACAGACACACACACACTCTCTCTCACAGACACACACTCTCACAGACACACACTCACTGTCACAGACACACACTCTCTCACACACTCTCTCACAGACACACACTCACTGTCACAGACACACACACTCTCACAGACACACACTCTCACAGACACACACTCACTCTCTCACAGACACACACACTCTCACACAGACACACACTCTCTCTCACACAGACACACACTCTCTCTCACACAGACACACACTCTCTCTCACACAGACACACACTCTCACAGACACACACACACTCTCTCACAGACACACACACACTCTCTCACAGACACACACACACTCTCTCACAGACACACACACACACTCTCACAGACACACACACACACTCTCACAGACACACACACTCACAGACACACACACACACTCTCACAGACACACACACACACTCTCACAGACACACACACTCACAGACACACACTCTCTCTCTCACAGACACACACACATACTCTCACAGACACACACACTCTCACAGACACACACTCTCTCTCTCACAGACATACACTCTCTCTCACACAGACACACACTCTCTCTCACAGACACACACTCTCTCTCACAGACACACACTCTCTCTCACAGACACACACTCTCTCTCACAGACACACTCTCACTCTCTCAGACACACACTCACTCTCTCACACAGACACTCTCTCTCACAGACACACACAGACACACACACTCTCACAGACACACACGCACTCTCTCACAGACACACACGCACTCTCTCACAGACACACACGCACTCTCTCACAGACACACACACACACACTCACAGACACACACACACTCTCTCACAGACACACACACACACACTCTCACAGACACACACACACTCTCTCACAGACACACACACACACTCTCTCACAGACACACACACTCACCCTCTCACAGATACACACACTCACCCTCTCACAGACACACACACTCACCCTCTCACAGACACACACACACTCTCTCACAGACACACACACTCTCTCTCACAGACACACACACTCTCTCACAGACACACACACACTCTCTCACAGACACACACACACACTCTCACAGACACACACACATTCTCACAGACACACACACATTCTCACAGACACACACACACACTCTCTCACAGACACACACACACACTCTCTCACAGACACACACACACACTCACAGACACGCACACACTCACAGACACGCACACTCACACTCTCACAGACACGCACACACACACACACATACACTCTCTCACAGACACACACACTCTCACAGACAGACACACACACACATACACTCTCTCACAGACACACAGACACACATACACTCTCTCACAGACACACAGACACACACATACTCTCTCACAGACATACACACACACTCTCACAGACACACACACACACACACATACTCTCTCACAGACACACACACACTCTCTCACAGACACACACACACTCTCTCTCACAGACACACACACACTCTCTCACAGACACACACACACTCTCTCACAGACACACACACACTCTCTCTCACAGACACACACACACTCTCTCTCACAGACACACACACACTCTCTCTCACAGACACACACACTCTCTCTCACAGACACACACACTCTCTCTCACAGACACACACACACTCACTCTCACAGACACACACACACACACTCTCACAGACACACACACACTCTCACAGACACACACACACTCTCACAGACACACACACACACACTCTCACAGACACACACACACACTCTCACAGACACACACACGCTCTCACAGACACACACACGCTCTCTCACACACACACACACACTCTCTCACAGACACACACACTCTCTCTCAGACACACACACACTCTCACAGACACACACACACTCTCACAGACACACACACACACTCTCTCTCACAGACACACACACACACTGTCACAGACACACACACACTCTCTCTCACACACACACACACTCTCTCTCTCACAGACACACACTCTCACAGACACACACACGCTCTCTCACACAGACACACACACACACTCTCAGACACACACACACACTCTCACAGACACACACACACTCTCACAGACAGACACACACTCTCGCACAGACAGACACACACTCTCGCACAGACACACACACTCTCTCTCACAGACACACACACTCTCTCTCACAGACACACACACACTCTCTCTCACAGACACACACACACTCTCTCACAGACACACACACACTCTCACAGACACACACACTCTCACAGACACACAGACACACACACTCACAGACACACACACACTCAGACACACACACACACACTCACAGACACACACACACTCTCACAGACAGACACACACTCTCACAGACAGACACACACTCTCACAGACAGACACACTCTCGCACAGACACACACACTCTCGCACAGACACACACACTCTCGCACAGACACACACACTCTCTCTCACAGACACACACACACTCTCACAGACACACACACATTCTCTCACAGACACACACACACACTCTCACAGACACACACACTCTCACAGACACACAGACACACACACTCTCACAGACACACACACACACACACACTCACAGACACACACACTCTCTCACAGACACACACACACTCACAGACACACACACTCTCACAGACACACACACACTCACAGACACACACACACTCACAGACACACTCTCACAGACACACACACACACTCTCACAGACACACACACACACTCTCACAGACACACACACACTCTCTCACAGACACACACACTCTCTCTCACAGACACACACACACACACTCTCACAGACACACACACACTCTCACAGACACACACACACACACTCTCACAGACACACACACACACGCTCTCACAGACACACACACACTCTCTCACACACACACACACTCTCTCACACACACACACACACTCTCTCACAGACACACACACTCTCTCTCACAGACACACACACTCTCTCACAGACACACACACTCTCTCACAGACACACACACACACTCTCTCTCACAGACACACACACACACTGTCACAGACACACACACCCACCCTCTCTCACACACACACACACACTCTCTCTCACACACACACACACTCTCTCACACAGACACACACTCTCACAGACACACACACGCTCTCACACAGACACACACACACACTCTCACAGACACACACACACTCTCACAGACACACACACACTCTCTCTCACAGACACACACACTCTCTCTCACAGACACACACACACTCTCTCTCACAGACACACACACACACTCTCACTCACAGACACACACACACACTCTCACAGACACACACACACTCTCTCAGACACACACACACACACTCACAGACACACACACTCTCACAGACACACAGACACACACACTCTCACAGACACACACACACACACTCACAGACACACACACACTCAGACACACACACACTCACAGACACACACACACACTCACAGACAGACACACACACTCACAGACAGACACACTCTCGCACAGACAGACACACTCTCGCACAGACAGACACACTCTCGCACAGACACACACACTCTCTCTCACAGACACACACACACACTCTCACAGACACACACACATTCTCTCACAGACACACACACACACTCTCACAGACACACAGACACACACACTCTCACAGACACACACACACACTCACAGACACACACACTCTCTCACAGACACACACACACTCACAGACACACACACACTCACAGACACACACACTCACACTCTCACAGACACACACACACTCACAGACACACTCTCACAGACACACACGCTCTCTCACACACACACTCTCACACACACACACGCTCTCTCTAGCACAGACACACACACACACTCTCTCAGACACACATACACACACTCACACTCTCATAGACACACACACACACTCACAGACACACACACTCTCTCACAGACACACTCGCTCTCTCACAGACACACTCTCACAGACACACACACGCTCTCTCACACAGACACACACACACACTCTCACAGACACACACACTCTCACAGACACACACACACTCTCACAGACACACACACACACACACACTCTCACAGACACACACACACTCTCACAGACACACACACACTCTCACAGACACACACACACACTCTCACAGACACACACACACTCTCTCACAGACACACACACACTCTCTCACAGACACACACACACACACTCTCACAGACACACACACACTCTCTCACAGACACACACACACACTCTCTCACAGACACACACACTCACCCTCTCACAGATACACACACTCACCCTCTCACAGACACACACACTCACCCTCTCACAGACACACACACACTCTCACAGACACACACACACTCTCTCACAGACACACACACTCTCTCACAGACACACACACACTCACAGACACACACACACTCACAGACACACACACACTCTCACAGACACACACACACACATTCTCACAGACACACACACATTCTCACAGACACACACACACACTCTCTCACAGACACACACACACACTCTCTCACAGACACACACACACACTCACAGACACGCACACTCACACTCTCACAGACACACACACACACACACACACACATACACTCTCTCACAGACACACACACACTCTCACAGACAGACACACACACACATACACTCTCTCACAGACACACAGACACACATACACTCTCTCACAGACACACAGACACACACATACTCTCTCACAGACACACACACACACATACTCTCTCACAGACACACACACACTCTCTCACAGACACACACACACTCTCTCTCACAGACACACACACACTCTCTCACAGACACACACACACTCTCTCACAGACACATCACACTCTCTCACAGACACATCACACTCTCTCTCACAGACACACACACACTCTCTCTCACAGACACACACACTCTCTCTCACAGACACACACACTCTCTCTCACAGACACACACACACACTCTCACAGACACACACACACACTCTCACAGACACACACACACACACTCTCTCACAGACACACACACACTCACTCTCACAGACACACACACACTCACTCTCACAGACACACACACACACTCTCACAGACACACACACACACACTCTCACAGACACACACACACACTCTCACAGACACACACACACACTCTCACAGACACACACACGCTCTCACAGACACACACACACACTCTCTCACAGACACACACACTCTCTCTCACAGACACACACACACACTCTCACAGACACACACACTCTCACAGACACACAGACACACACACTCTCACAGACACACACACACACACTCACAGACACACACACTCTCTCACAGACACACACACACTCACAGACACACACACACTCACAGACACACACACTCACACTCTCACAGACACACACACACTCACAGACACACTCTCACAGACACACACACACACTCTCACAGACACACACACGCTCTCACAGACACACACACACTCTCTCACACACACACACACTCTCTCACAGACACACACACTCTCTCTCACAGACACACACACACACACTCTCACAGACACACACACACTCTCACAGACACACACACACACTCTCTCACAGACACACACACACACACTCTCACAGACACACACACGCTCTCACAGACACACACACACTCTCTCACAGACACACACACTCTCTCACAGACACACACACACTCTCACAGACACACACACACACTCTCTCTCACAGACACACACACACACTGTCACAGACACACACACCCACTCTCTCTCACACACACACACACACACACACACTCTCTCACACACACACACACTCTCTCTCACAGACACACACTCTCACAGACACACACACGCTCTCTCACACAGACACACACACACACTCTCACAGACACACACACACTCTCACAGACACACACACACTCTCACAGACAGACACACACACTCTCTCACAGACACACACACTCTCTCTCACAGACACACACACTCTCTCTCACAGACACACACACACTCTCTCTCACAGACACACACACACACTCTCACAGACACACACACACACTCTCACAGACACACACACACTCTCTCAGACACACACACACACTCTCACAGACACACACACTCTCACAGACACACAGACACACACACTCTCACAGACACACACACACACACTCACAGACACACACACACTCACAGACACACACACACACAGACACACACACACACTCACAGACACACACACACACTCACAGACACACACACTCTCGCACAGACAGACACACTCTCGCACAGACAGACACACTCTCGCACAGACAGACACACTCTCGCACAGACACACACACTCTCTCTCACAGACACACACACACACTCTCACAGACACACACACATTCTCTCACAGACACACACACACACTCTCACAGACACACACACTCTCACAGACACACAGACACACACACTCTCACAGACACACACACACACACACTCACAGACACACACACTCTCTCACAGACACACACACACTCACAGACACACACACTCACACTCTCACAGACACACACACACTCACAGACACACTCTCACAGACACACACGCTCTCTCACACACACACTCTCACACACACACACGCTCTCTCTAGCACAGACACACACACACACTCTCTCAGACACACATACACACACTCACACTCTCATAGACACACACACACACTCACAGACACACACACTCTCTCACAGACACACTCTCACAGACACACACGCTCTCTCACACACACTCTCACAGACACACACACGCTCTCTCACACAGACACACACACACACTCTCACAGACACACACACACTCTCACAGACACACACACACTCTCACAGACACACACACACACACACACTCTCACAGACACACACACTCTCACAGACACACACACACACTCTCACAGACACACACACACACACACTCTCACAGACACACACACACACTCTCACACACACACAGAAATAAGAACAGGAGGAGGCCGTTCAGCCCCTTGAGCCTGCTCCACCATTCAATAGGATCGCGGCTGATCCAATGCTCCTCACGTCCACTTTCCTGCCCTTCCCCTGGACCCCTCGATTCCCCGATTGATTGAGAATCTGCCCCCACACAGCTCTCTGTGGCAAGGGGGTCCAAAGCCACACAACCTTCTGAGGAAAGAAATCCCTCCTCATCTCCACCTGCTCTTGGTGCCCCTTTATAATGGGGCAGTACCTGCTGGTCCAACACTCTCCCATAAGGGGGAACACACACAGACACATCGGGAAGGTGAATAGCAGGTGTCTATTCCCTGGGGTATGGGATTTCAACACTAGGGAGCGTCTTTTTAAGATGAGAGGAGAAAGATTTAAGAAAGACATGGAGGAAAACGTTTCTTTTTCCACAGAGCGTGGTTTGTGTGTGGAATGAACTGCCAGAGGAAGTGATGGATGCAGATACAGTTACAACATTTAAAAGACTATTGGATAAGTTCAGGAGTAGGAGAGGTTTGGAGGGAAATGGGTCCGGAGCAGGCAGGTGGGACGAGTTTACCTGGTGAAGATGGTCAGCATGAATTGGTTGGGTCCGTTTCCAGGCGGTATGACCCTCAGACACACTAACACATGCAGACACATGCACAAAGACACATGCACACGCGGGTATGACCCGCTGCAAGATGAGGGTCACACAGTAGGTCACACACACGCGGGTATGACCCGCTGCAGGATGAGGGTCACACAGTAGGACACACACATGCGGGTATGACCCGCTGCAGGATGAGGGTCACACAGACAGACACGCACACGCGGGTATGACCCGCTGCAGGATGAGGGTCACACAGACAGACACGCACACGCGGGTATGACCCGCTGCAGGATGAGGGTCACACAGACAGACACGCACACGCGGGTATGACCCGCTGCAGGATGAGGGTCTCGGTGAGGGTCACTTACTCGGAATGCTCCTATTGGTACCCAGTTTCAGAGCAGTGAGGTTGGAGAGCAGCTGCTGAAACTGGAAACTGGAGACCGTTTCACTCTGGATGCCAGCCTGTACCTCGTGCAGTCTGCAAAGAAGAAATAAAAAGTCCCTTAAATCATGTTACTCAGGGTTAAAAACAAGCCGGCCTCTCACTCAGCGATATCCCAAGGTTTACCAATTGTTTCTTGTATTATTCCATCTCCCCTCATATCCCAGTGAAACGTGATCAAACATCACGTCGCAACTCCTATCCGGAAAAGACTGAACCATGAGAGTAGGCGTTAACACCCTCATCTCCTGTGGGATAAATTCTTATTCCCTTGGGAATAGGGAATTCT
>NW_028270159.1:8026415-8096415 GCF_037043375.1 Chiloscyllium plagiosum | reverse complement strand
CCAAGGTCTCTTTCCTATAGCAGGGAGACCAGAAGTGAACACAGTATTCCAATATTGATTGTTCCCTGTAGCTGTAACCCCATATTCTGCATTCTGCCCTACCACCCTGATGTCCTTGTGTAAGGTATGGTTTCTCTGGAGAGCACACAAAACAATACTTTTCACTGTATGTGACAATAATCAAATCCAATCACCTGATCACAGCTTTACTTTCACAAGAGATGGACTGGACATTGGACAGCATCTCGGTGTACTGAGTGTGACCCCAGGGTGAGATCAGAGCTGAAAATGTGTTGCTGGAAAAGCGCAGCAGGTCAGGCAGCATCCAGGGAACAGGAGAATCGACGTTTCGGGCATGAGCCCTTCTTCAGGAGCTTCTCCTGTTCCCTGGATGCTGCCTGACCTGCTGCGCTTTTCCAGCAACACATTTTCAGCTCTGATCTCCAGCATCTGCAGACCTCACTTTCTCCCCAGAGTGAGATCAGCTTTACTACCATCAAATCAAACAGAGAACAGCCCGAGCTCAGTGGGCAGGGCCTAGGCATCTGGGCTGGAAAGGTATTTGAGAGAAATTTGAGGTCAGAGGTATCAGTGCAGTGTTGAAGGAATTCCACATTGTCAGAGGGTCAGTGCTGAGGGAGTGGGCACTGTCGGAGGGTCAGTGCTGAGGTAGTGCCGCACTGTCAGAGGGTCAGTGCTGAGGGAGTGCCGCACTGTCAGAGGGTCAGTGCTGAGGGAGTGGGCACTGTCGGAGGGTCAGTGCTGAGGGAGTGGGCACTGTCGGAGGGTCAGTGCTGAGGGAGTGGGCACTGTCGGAGGGTCAGTGCTGATGGAGTGGGCACTGTTGGAGGGTCAGTGCTGAGGGAGTGCCGCACTGTCGGAGGGTCAGTGCTGAGGGAGTGGGCACTGTCGAAGAGTCAGTGCTGAGGGAGTGCTGCACTGTCAGAGGGTCAGTGCTGAGGGAGTGCCACACTGTCAGAGGGTCAGTGCTGAGGGAGTGCTGCACTGTCGAAGAGTCAGTGCTGAGGGAGTGCTGCACTGTCAGAGGGTCAGTGCTGAGGGAGTGCTGCACTGTCAGAGGGTCAGTGCTGAGGGAGTGCTGCACTGTCAGAGAGTTAGTGCTGAGGGAGTAGGCACTATCAGAAGGTCAGCGCTGAGGGAGTGCCGCACTTTCACAGGGTCATTGCTGAGAGAGTGCTGCACTGTCGGAGAGTCAGTGCTGTGGGATTAGGCACTATCAGAAGGTCAGCGCTGAGGGAGTGCTGTGCTGTTGGAGGGTCAGTGCTGAGGGAGTGCTGCACTGTCACAGGGTCAGTGCTGAGGGAGTGCTGCACTGTCACAGGGTCAGTGCTGAGGGAGTGCTGCAATGTCACAGGGTCATTGCTGAGGGAGTGCTGCAATGTCACAGGGTCATTGCTGAGGGAGTGCTGCACTGTCACAGGGTCATTGCTGAGGGAGTGCTGCACTGTCACAGGGTCATTGCTGAGGGAGTGCTGCAATGTCACAGGGTCATTGCTGAGGGAGTGCTGCACTGTCACAGGGTCATTGCTGAGGGAGTGCTGCACTGCCACAGGGTCATTGCTGAGGGAGTGCTGCACTGTCGGAGGGTCAGTGCTGAGGGAGTGCTGCACTGTCACAGGGTCATTGCTGAGGGAGTGCCGCACTGTCGGAGGGTCAGTGCTGAGGGAGTGCTGCACTGTCACAGGGTCAGTGCTGAGGGAGTGCCGCACTGTCGGAGGGTCAGTGCTGAGGGAGTGCTGCACTGTCACAGGGTCAGTGCTGAGGGTGTGCTGCACTGTCACAGGGTCAGTGCTGAGGGTGTGCCGCACTGTCGGAGGGTCATTGCTGAGGGTGTGCCGCACTGTCGGAGGGTCATTGCTGAGGGAGTGCTGCACTGTCGGAGGGTCAGTGCTGAGGGAGTGCTGCACTGTCACAGGGTCAGTGCTGAGGGTGTGCTGCACTGTCACAGGGTCAGTGCTGAGGGAGTGCCGCACTGTCGGAGGGTCATTGCTGAGGGAGTGCCGCACTGTCGGAGGGTCAGTGCTGAGGGAGTGCTGCACTGTCACAGGGTCAGTGCTGAGGGTGTGCCGCACTGTCGGAGGGTCAGTGCTGAGGGAGTGCCACACTGTCACAGGGTCAGTGCTGAGGGAGTGCTGCAATGTCACAGGGTCATTGCTGAGGGTGTGCCGCACTGTCACAGGGTCAGTGCTGAGGGAGTGCTGCAATGTCACAGGGTCATTGCTGAGGGAGTGCTGCAATGTCACAGGGTCATTGCTGAGGGAGTGCTGCACTGTCACAGGGTCATTGCTGAGGGAGTGCTGCACTGTCACAGGGTCATTGCTGAGGGAGTGCTGCACTGTCACAGGGTCATTGCTGAGGGAGTGCTGCACTGTCACAGGGTCATTGCTGAGGGAGTGCTGCACTGTCACAGGGTCATTGCTGAGGGAGTGCTGCACTGTCACAGGGTCAGTGCTGAGGGAGTGCTGCACTGTCGAAGAGTCAGTGCTGAGGGAGTGCTGCACTGTCAGAGGGTCAGTGCTGAGGGAGTGCTGCACTGTCAGAGAGTTAGTGCTGAGGGAGTAGGCACTATCAGAAGGTCAGCGCTGAGGGAGTGCCGCACTTTCACAGGGTCATTGCTGAGGGAGTGCTGCACTGTCGGAGAGTCAGTGCTGTGGGATTAGGCACTATCAGAAGGTCAGCGCTGAGGGAGTGCCGTGCTGTCGGAGGGTCAGTGCTGAGGGAGTGCTGCACTGTCACAGGGTCAGTGCTGAGGGAGTGCTGCACTGTCACAGGGTCAGTGCTGAGGGAGTGCTGCACTGTCACAGGGTCAGTGCTGAGGGAGTGCTGCACTGTCGGAGGGTCAGTGCTGAGGGAGTGCTGCACTGTCGGAGGGTCAGTGCTGAGGGAGTGCCGCACTGTCAGAGGGTCATTGCTGAGGGAGTGCTGCACTGCCACAGGGTCATTGCTGAGGGAGTGCTGCACTGTCGGAGGGTCAGTGCTGAGGGAGTGCTGCACTGTCACAGGGTCATTGCTGAGGGAGTGCCGCACTGTCGGAGGGTCAGTGCTGAGGGAGTGCTGCACTGTCACAGGGTCAGTGCTGAGGGAGTGCCGCACTGTCGGAGGGTCATTGCTGAGGGAGTGCTGCACTGTCGGAGGGTCAGTGCTGAGGGTGTGCCGCACTGTCGGAGGGTCAGTGCTGAGGGAGTGCCACACTGTCACAGGGTCAGTGCTGAGGGAGTGCTGCAATGTCACAGGGTCAGTGCTGAGGGACTGCCGCACTGTCACAGGGTCAGTGCTGAGGGAGTGCTGCAATGTCACAGGGTCATTGCTGAGGGAGTGCTGCACTGTCACAGGGTCAGTGCTGAGGGAGTGCCACACTGTCACAGGGTCAGTGCTGAGGGAGTGCTGCAATGTCACAGGGTCATTGCTGAGGGAGTGCTGCACTGTCGGAGAGGCTTCCCTTGTGCAATGAGTTATGAAGCCCCTAGAGGGCAGGAAGCAGACACTGACAAACATCCCAGATCTCACCCATTGGTATGACTCTGCCGATGCTGTGTAGAAGAGGGCAGGGTACCTTGTTGAAAGCTGGAGACGATATGATGAACTGCAAAGTGGGAGGCTGATGTACAGGCTGCTGAGTGACTGTAACAGAAGCAGTGCCTGCAGCCATCAGAGTTGTGAGGTTGTAAATTGAACGTTCCTGACTTGCACCTGATCAAACAAAATACAGGATTATTGCAGATTTCAGAAAAAAGATCAGATTTTATGTCACATTTGCAATTCGATAGCAGTCACCTCACCCAGGGAAAGCAGCACGGGCTCTGCTTCAAACAGAATATAACCGTACAGCCGCTCGATGCTGTCAACGCTCAGAGGCAGGCTGTCTTTTATCATCACTCCTCACCTGGAGTTGATACTTTTGAAGGTGTTTAGAAGGGAGTGGCCAAATTATTGCTCATTGTGTAAAAGATTATTAACTGCCAAATGTTTTTAAATGGGATTTGTTACATTCGCAGACTACTCCGCATTTTTACTGGAAGTTGCAATGGTGAGCTGCAGTCCCTGTGCTGTGTGCCTGTATGCTGTGTGTCTGTGAGCTGTGTGCCTGTGAGCTGTGTGCCTGTGAGCTGTGTGCCTGTGAGCTGTGTGTCTGTGAGCTGTGTGTCCGTGAGCTGTGTGTCTGTGAGCTGTCTGTCTGTGAGCTGTGTGTCCGTGAGCTGTGTGTCCGTGAGCTGTGTGTCCGTGAGCTGTGTGTCCGTGAGCTGTGTGTCTTTGTCTGTGAGCTGTGTGTCTGTGAGCTGTGTGTCCGTGAGCTGTGTGTCTTTGTCTGTGAGCTGTGTGTCCGTGAGCTGTGTGTCCGTGAGCTGTGTGTCTTTGTCTGTGAGCTGTGTGTCCGTGAGCTGTGTGTCCGTGAGCTGTGTGTCTGTGTCTGTGAGCTGTGTGTCTTTGTCTGTGAGCTGTGTGTCTGTGAGCAGTGTGTCCGTGAGCTGTGTGTCCGTGAGCTGTGTGTCCGTGAGCTGTGTGTCCGTGAGCTGTGTGTCTTTGTCTGTGAGCTGTGTGTCTGTGAGCTGTGTGTCCGTGAGCTGTGTCTGTGAGCTGTGTGTCCGTGTGTTTGTGTCTGTATCTGTGAGCTGTGTGTCCGTGAGCTGTGTGTCGGCGTGCTGTGTGTCTGTGTCTGTGAGCTGTGTGTCTGTGAGCTGTGTGTCTGTGAGCTGTGTGTCTGTGAGCTGTGTGTCTGTGAGCTGTGTGTCTGTGAGCTGTGTCTATGCGTCTGTATGCTGTGTGTCTGGGTGCTGTGTGTCTGTGTGTCTGTGAGCTGTGTGTCTGTGAGCTGTGTGTCCGTGAGCTGTGTGTCCGTGAGCTGTGTGTCCGTGAGCTGTGTGTCCGTGAGCTGTGTGTCCGTGAGCTGTGTGTCCGTGAGCTGTGTGTCTGTGAGCTGTGTGTCTGTGAGCTGTGAGCTGTGTGTCTGTGAGCTGTGTGTCTGTGAGCTGTGTCTATGCGTCTGTATGCTGTGTGTCTGTGAGCTGTGTGTCTGTGAGCTGTGAGCTGTGTGTCTGTGAGCTGTGTGTCTGTGAGCTGTGTGCTGTGTTTATGCGTCTGTATGCTGTGTGTCTGTGTGCTGTGTGTCTGTGAGCTGTGTGTCTGTGAGCTGTGTGCCTGTGAGCTGTCTGTCTGTGAGCTGTGTGTCTGTGAGCTGTGTGTCTGTGAGCTGTCTGTCTGTGAGCTGTGTGTCCGTGAGCTGTGTGTCCGTGAGCTGTGTGTCCGTGAGCTGTCTGTCTGTGAGCTGTGTGTCCGTGAGCTGTGTGTCCGTGAGCTGTCTGTCTGTGAGCTGTGTGTCCATGAGCTGTGTGTCTGTGAGCTGTCTGTCTGTGAGCTGTGTGTCCGTGAGCTGTGTGTCCGTGAGCTGTGTGTCTGTGAGCTGTTTGTCTGTGGGCTGTGTGTCTGTGGGCTGTGTGTCTGTGGGCTGTGTGTCTGTGTGTCCGTGAGCTGTGTGTCTGTGTGCTGTGTGTCTGTGGGCTGTGTGTCTGTGTGTCCGTGAGCTGTGTGTCTGTGAGCTGTGTGTCTGTGTGTCTGTGTGTCTGTGGGCTGTGTGTCTGTGTGTCCGTGAGCTGTCTGTCTGTGAGCTGTGTGTCTGTGGGCTGTGTGTCTGTGTGTCCGTGAGCTGTCTGTCTGTGAGCTGTCTGTCTGTGGGTTGTGTGTCTGTGAGCTGTGTGTCTGTGAGCTGTGTGTCCGTGAGCTGTGTGTCTGTGAGCTGTGAGCTGTGTGTCTGTGAGCTGTGTGTCTGTGAGCTGTGTCTATGCGTCTGTATGCTGTGTGTCTGTGAGCTGTGTGTCTGTGAGCTGTGTGTCTGTGAGCTGTGTGTCTGTGAGCTGTGTGTCTGTGAGCTGTGTCTATGCGTCTGTATGCTGTGTGTCTGGGTGCTGTGTGTCTGTGTGTCTGTGAGCTGTGTGTCTGTGAGCTGTGTGTCCGTGAGCTGTGTGTCTGTGAGCTGTGTGTCCGTGAGCTGTGTGTCTGTGAGCTGTGTGTCTGTGAGCTGTGAGCTGTGTGTCTGTGAGCTGTGTGTCTGTGAGCTGTGTGTCCGTGAGCTGTGTGTCTGTGAGCTGTGTGTCCGTGAGCTGTGTGTCTGTGAGCTGTGTGTCTGTGAGCTGTGAGCTGTGTGTCTGTGAGCTGTGTGTCTGTGAGCTGTGTGTCTGTGAGCTGTGTGTCCGTGAGCTGTGTGTCTGTGAGCTGTGAGCTGTGTGTCTGTGAGCTGTGTGTCTGTGAGCTGTGAGCTGTGTGTCCGTGAGCTGTGTGTCTGTGAGCTGTGTGTCTGTGAGCTGTGTGTCTGTGAGCTGTGAGCTGTGTGTCTGTGAGCTGTGTGTCTGTGAGCTGTGTGCTGTGTCTATGCGTCTGTATGCTGTGTGTCTGTGTGCTGTGTGTCTGTGAGCTGTGTGTCTGTGAGCTGTGTGTCTGTGAGCTGTGTGTCTGTGAGCTGTGTGTCTGTGAGCTGTGTGTCCGTGAGCTGTGTGTCCGTGAGCTGTGAGTCCGTGAGCTGTGTGTCCGTGAGCTGTGTGTCTTTGTCTGTGAGCTGTGAGTCCGTGAGCTGTGTGTCCGTGAGCTGTGTGTCTTTGTCTGTGAGCTGTGTGTCCGTGAGCTGTGTGTCTGTGAGCTGTGTGTCTGTGGGCTGTGTGTCTGTGGGCTGTGTGTCTGTGTGTCCGTGAGCTGTGTGTCTGTGTGCTGTGTGTCTGTGGGCTGTGTGTCTGTGGGCTGTGTGTCTGTGTGTCCGTGAGCTGTGTGTCTGTGAGCTGTGTGTCTGTGTGTCTGTGGGCTGTGTGTCTGTGTGTCCGTGAGCTGTCTGTCTGTGAGCTGTGTGTCTGTGGGCTGTGTGTCTGTGTGTCCGTGAGCTGTCTGTCTGTGAGCTGTGTGTCTGTGGGTTGTGCGTCTGTGAGCTGTGTGTCTGTGAGCTGTGTGTCTGTGAGCTGTGTGTCTGTGAGCTGTGAGCTGTGTGTCTGTGAGCTGTGTGTCTGTGAGCTGTGTCTATGCGTCTGTATGCTGTGTGTCTGTGGGCTGTGTGTCTGTGAGCTGTGTGTCTGTGAGCTGTGTCTATGCGTCTGTATGCTGTGTGTCTGGGTGCTGTGTGTCTGTGTGTCTGTGAGCTGTGTGTCTGTGAGCTGTGTGTCCGTGAGCTGTGTGTCTGTGAGCTGTGTGTCCGTGAGCTGTGTGTCCGTGAGCTGTGTGTCTGTGAGCTGTGAGCTGTGTGTCTGTGAGCTGTGTGTCTGTGAGCTGTGTCTATGCGTCTGTATGCTGTGTGTCTGTGAGCTGTGTGTCTGTGAGCTGTGAGCTGTGTGTCTGTGAGCTGTGTGTCTGTGAGCTGTGTGCTGTGTCTATGCGTCTGTATGCTGTGTGTCTGTGTGCTGTGTGTCTGTGTGTCTGTGAGCTGTGTGTCTGTGAGCTGTGTGTCTGTGAGCTGTGTGTCTGTGAGCTGTGAGCTGTGTGTCTGTGAGCTGTGTGTCTGTGAGCTGTGTCTATGCGTCTGTATGCTGTGTGTCTGTGAGCTGTGTGTCTGTGAGCTGTGAGCTGTGTGTCTGTGAGCTGTGTGTCTGTGAGCTGTGTGCTGTGTCTATGCGTCTGTATGCTGTGTGTCTGTGTGCTGTGTGTCTGTGAGCTGTGTGTCTGTGAGCTGTCTGTCTGTGAGCTGTGTGTCCGTGAGCTGTGTGTCCGTGAGCTGTGTGTCCGTGAGCTGTGTGTCTTTGTCTGTGAGCTGTGTGTCTGTGAGCTGTGTGTCCATGAGCTGTGTGTCCGTGAGCTGTGTGTCCGTGAGCTGTGTGTCTTTGTCTGTGAGCTGTGTGTCTGTGAGCTGTGTGTCCGTGAGCTGTGTGTCTGTGTGCTGTGTGTCTGTGGGCTGTGTGTCTGTGGGCTGTGTGTCTGTGTGTCTGTGTGTCCGTGAGCTGTGTGTCTGTGTGCTGTGTGTCTGTGAGCTGTGTGTCTGTGGGCTGTGTGTCTGTGTGTCCGTGAGCTGTGTGTCTGTGTGCTGTGTGTCCGTGAGCTGTGTGTCTGTGTGCTGTGTGTCTGTGGGCTGTGTGTCTGTGAGCTGTGTGTCTGTGAGCTGTGTGTCTGTGAGCTGTGTGTCTGTGAGCTGTGTGTCTGTGAGCTGTGTGTCTGTGAGCTGTGTGTCTGTGAGCTGTGTGTCTGTGCCTGTGAGCTGTGTGTCTGTGTGCTGTGTGTCTGTGGGCTGTGTGTCTGTGGTCTGTGTGTCTGTGTGTCCGTGAGCTGTCTGTCTGTGAGCTGTGTGTCTGTGGGCTGTGTGTCTGTGTGTCCGTGAGCTGTCTGTCTGTGAGCTGTGTGTCTGTGGGCTGTGTGTCTGTGAGCTGTGTGTCTGTGAGCTGTGTGTCTGTGAGCTGTGTGTCTGTGTGCTGTGTGTCTGTGAGCTGTGTGCCTGTGAGCTGTGTGTCTGTGGGCTGTGTGTCTGTGGGCTGTGTGTCTGTGTGTCCGTGAGCTGTCTGTCTGTGAGCTGTGTGTCTGTGTGCTGTGTGTCTGTGGGCTGTGTGTCTGTGTGTCCGTGAGCTGTCTGCCTGTGAGCTGTGTGTCTGTGGGCTGTGTGTCTGTGAGCTGTGTGTCTGTGAGCTGTGTGCCTGTGAGCTGTGTGTCTGTGAGCTGTGTGCCTGTGTGCTGTGTCTATGCGTCTGTGAGCTGTGCGCCTGTAAGCTGTGTGTCTGTGAGCTGTGTGTCTGTGTGCTGTGTCTATGTGTCTGTGAGCTGTGTGCCTGTAAGCTGTGTGTCTGTGAGCTGTGTGTGTGTCTGTGTCTGTGAGCTGTGTGTTTGTGAGCTGTGTCTGTGAGCTGTGTGTCTGCGTCTATGTGTCCGTGAGCTGTGTGTCCGTGAGCTGTGTGTCCGTGTGCTGTGTGTCCGTGTGCTGTGTGTCCGTGTGCTGCGTGTCCGTGTGCTGTGTGTCCGTGTGCTGTGTGTCCGTGTGCTGTGTGTCCGTGTGCTGTGTGTCTGTGAGCTGTGTGTCCGTGTGCTGTGTGTCCGTGTGCTGTGTGCCCGTGTGCTGTGTGTCCGTGTGCTGTGTGTCCGTGTGCTGTGTGTCCGTGTGCTGTGTGTCCGTGTGCTGTGTGTCCGTGTGCTGTGTGTCCGTGTGCTGTGTGTCCGTGTGCTGTGTGTCCGTGTGCTGTGTGTCTGTGAGCTGTGTGTCTGTGAGCTGTGTGTCTGAGTGCTGTGTGTCTGAGTGCTGTGTGTCTGTGTGCTGTGTGTCTGTGAGCTGAGTGTCTGTGAGCTGTGTGTCCGTGAGCTGTGTGTCTGTGAGCTGTGTGTCCGTGTGCTGTGTGTCTGTGAGCTGTGTGTCTGTGTGCTGTGTGTCTGAGTGCTGTGTGTCTGTGAGCTGTGTGTCCGTGTGCTGTGTGTCTGAGTGCTGTGTGTCCGTGTGCTGTGTGTCCGTGTGCTGTGTGTCCGTGTGCTGTGTGTCTGAGTGCTGTGTGTCCGTGTGCTGTGTGTCCGTGTGCTGTGTGTCCGTGAGCTGTGTGTCCGTGAGCTGTGTGTCCGTGTGCTGTGTGTCTGTGAGCTGTGTGTCCGTGTGCTGTGTGTCCGTGAGCTGTGTGTCCGTGTGCTGTGTGTCTGTGTGCTGTGTGTCTGTGTGCTGTGTGTCTGAGTGCTGTGTGTCTGTGTGCTGTGTGTCCGTGTGCTGTGTGTCTGTGTGCTATGTGTCTGTGAGCTGTGTGTCTGTGTGCTGTGTGTCCGTGTGCTGTGTGTCTGTGAGCTGTGTGTCCGTGTGCTGTGTGTCCGAGTGCTGTGTGTCCGAGTGCTGTGTGTCTGTGTGCTATGTGTCTGTGAGCTGTGTGTCTGTGTGCTGTGTGTCTGTGTGCTGTGTGTCTGTGTGCTATGTGTCTGTGAGCTGTGTGTCTGTGTGCTGTGTGTCTGTGTGCTGTGTGTCTGAGTGCTGTGTGTCTGAGTGCTGTGTGTCTGTGTGCTATGTGTCTGTGAGCTGTGTGTCTGTGTGCTGTGTGTCTGTGTGCTGTGTGTCTGTGTGCTATGTGTCTGTGAGCTGTGTGTCTGTGTGCTGTGTGTCCGTGTGCTGTGTGTCTGAGTGCTGTGTGTCTGTGTGCTGTGTGTCTGTGAGCTGTGTGTCCGTGAGCTGAGTGTCTGTGAGCTGTGTGTCCGTGAGCTGTGTGTCTGTGAGCTGTGTGTCCGTGTGCTGTGTGTCTGTGAGCTGTGTGTCTGAGTGCTGTGTGTCTGTGAGCTGTGTGTCCGTGTGCTGTGTGTCTGTGAGCTGTGTGTCTGTGTGCTGTGTGTCTGTGTGCTGTGTGTCTGAGTGCTGTGTGTCTGTGTGCTATGTGTCTGTGAGCTGTGTGTCTGTGTGCTGTGTGTCTGTGAGCTGTGTGTCTGTGTGCTGTGTGTCTGTGTGCTGTGTGTCTGAGTGCTGTGTGTCTGTGTGCTATGTGTCTGTGAGCTGTGTGTCTGTGTGCTGTGTGTCTGTGAGCTGTGTGTCCGTGTGCTGTGTGTCTGTGTGCTGTGTGTCTGAGTGCTGTGTGTCTGAGTGCTGTGTGTCTGTGTGCTGTGTGTCTGTGAGCTGTGTGTCTGTGTGCTGTGTGTCTGTGAGCTGTGTGTCCGTGTGCTGTGTGTCCGTGTGCTGTGTGTCCGTGTGCTGTGTGTCCGTGTGCTGTGTGTCCGAGTGCTGTGTGTCTGAGTGCTGTGTGTCTGAGTGCTGTGTGTCTGTGTGCTGTGTGTCTGTGTGCTGTGTGTCTGTGTGCTGTGTGTCTGTGTGCTGTGTGTCTGAGTGCTGTGTGTCTGTGTGCTGTGTGTCTGTGTGCTGTGTGTCTGTGAGCTGTGTGTCTGTGAGCTGTGTGTCTGTGAGCTGTGTGTCTGAGTGCTGTGTGTCTGAGTGCTGTGTGTCTGAGTGCTGTGTGTCTGAGTGCTGTGTGTCTGTGTGCTGTGTGTCTGTGAGCTGTGTGTCTGTGAGCTGAGTGTCTGTGAGCTGTGTGTCTGTGTCTGTGAGCTGTGTGTATGTGTCTGTGAGCTGTGTGTCCGTGAGCTGTGTGTCCGTGAGCTGTGTGTCCGTGAGCTGTGTGTCTGTGTCCGTGAGCTGTGTGTCCGTGTGCTGTGTGTCCGTGAGCTGTGTGTCCGTGAGCTGTGTGTCCGTGAGCTGTGTGTCCGTGAGCTGTGTGTCCGTGAGCTGTGTGTCCGTGAGCTGTGTGTCTGAGTGCTGTGTGTCTGTGAGCTGTGTCTGTGAGCTGTGTGTCCGTGTGCTGTGTGTCCGTGTGCTGTGTGTCCGTGTGCTGTGTGTCCGTGTGCTGTGTGTCTGTGAGCTGTGTGTCTGTGTGCTGTGTGTCTGTGTGCTGTGTGTCTGTGAGCTGTGTGTCTGAGTGCTGTGTGTCTGTGAGCTGTGTGTCTGAGTGCTGTGTGTCTGTGTGCTGTGTGTCTGTGAGCTGTGTGTCTGAGTGCTGTGTGTCTGTGAGCTGTGTGTCTGTGTGCGGTGTGTCTGTGAGCTGTGTGTCTGTGAGCTGTGTGTCTGAGTGCTGTGTGTCTGTGTGCTGTGTGTCTGAGTGCTGTGTGTCTGTGAGCTGTGTGTCTGAGTGCTGTGTGTCTGTGTGCTGTGTGTCTGTGAGCTGTGTGTCCGTGAGCTGTGTGTCCGTGAGCTGTGTGTCTGAGTGCTGTGTGTCCGTGTGCTGTGTGTCTGTGAGCTGTGTGTCCGTGAGCTGTGTGTCCGTGAGCTGTGTGTCTGAGTGCTGTGTGTCCGTGTGCTGTGTGTCCGTGTGCTGTGTGTCCGTGTGCTGTGTGTCCGTGTGCTGTGTGTCCGTGAGCTGTGTGTCTGAGTGCTGTGTGTCCGTGTGCTGTGTGTCCGTGAGCTGTGTGTCTGAGTGCTGTGTGTCTGTGTGCTGTGTGTCTGTGAGCTGTGTGTCCGTGAGCTGTGTGTCCGTGTGCTGTGTGTCCGTGAGCTGTGTGTCTGTGAGCTGTGTGTCCGTGTGCTGTGTGTCTGTGAGCTGTGTGTCCGTGTGCTGTGTGTCTGTGAGCTGTGTGTCCGTGAGCTGTGTGTCTGTGAGCTGTGTGTCCGTGTGCTGTGTGTCTGTGAGCTGTGTGTCTGAGTGCTGTGTGTCTGTGTGCTGTGTGTCTGTGAGCTGTGTGTCCGTGAGCTGAGTGTCTGTGAGCTGTGTGTCCGTGAGCTGTGTGTCTGTGAGCTGTGTGTCCGTGTGCTGTGTGTCTGTGAGCTGTGTGTCTGAGTGCTGTGTGTCTGTGAGCTGTGTGTCTGTGAGCTGTGTGTCCGTGTGCTGTGTGTCTGTGAGCTGTGTGTCTGTGAGCTGTGTGTCTGTGAGCTGTGTGTCTGTGAGCTGTGTGTCCGTGTGCTGTGTGTCCGTGTGCTGTGTGTCTGAGTGCTGTGTGTCTGTGAGCTGTGTGTCTGTGTGCTGTGTGTCCGTGTGCTGTGTGTCTGTGAGCTGTGTGTCTGTGAGCTGTGTGTCTGTGTGCTGTGTGTCTGTGAGCTGTGTGTCCGTGTGCTGTGTGTCCGTGTGCTGTGTGTCCGTGTGCTGTGTGTCCGTGTGCTGTGTGTCCGTGAGCTGTGTGTCCGTGTGCTGTGTGTCCGTGTGCTGTGTGTCCGTGAGCTGTGTGTCCGTGTGCTGTGTGTCTGTGTGCTGTGTGTCTGTGTGCTGTGTGTCTGAGTGCTGTGTGTCTGAGTGCTGTGTGTCTGTGAGCTGTGTGTCTGTGAGCTGTGTGTCTGTGAGCTGTGTGTCTGTGTGCTGTGTGTCTGTGTGCTGTGTGTCTGAGTGCTGTGTGTCTGTGTGCTGTGTGTCTGTGTGCTGTGTGTCTGAGTGCTGTGTGTCTGTGTCCGTGAGCTGTGTGTCCGTGTGCTGTGTGTCCGTGTGCTGTGTGTCCGTGTGCTGTGTGTCCGTGAGCTGTGTGTCCGTGTGCTGTGTGTCCGTGTGCTGTGTGTCCGTGTGCTGTGTGTCTGTGTGCTGTGTGTCTGTGTGCTGTGTGTCTGAGTGCTGTGTGTCTGTGTGCTATGTGTCTGTGAGCTGTGTGTCTGTGAGCTGTGTGTCTGAGTGCTGTGTGTCTGTGTGCTGTGTGTCTGTGAGCTGTGTGTCTGTGAGCTGTGTGTCCGTGTGCTGTGTGTCCGTGTGCTGTGTGTCCGTGAGCTGTGTGTCCGTGAGCTGTGTGTCTGTGTGCTGTGTGTCTGAGTGCTGTGTGTCTGAGTGCTGTGTGTCTGAGTGCTGTGTGTCTGTGTGCTATGTGTCTGTGAGCTGTGTGTCTGTGTGCTGTGTGTCTGTGTGCTGTGTGTCTGTGTGCTGTTTGTCCGTGTGCTGTGTGTCCGTGAGCTGTGTGTCCGTGAGCTGTGTGTCCGTGAGCTGTGTGTCTGTGTGCTGTGTGTCTGTGTGCTGTGTGTCTGTGTGCTGTGTGTCTGTGAGGTGTGTGTCTGTGAGCTGTGTATCTGTGAGCTGTGTGTCTGTGAGCTGTGTGTCTGAGTGCTGTGTGTCTGTGTGCTGTGTGTCTGTGAGCTGTGTGTCTGTGAGCTGTGTGTCTGTGAGCTGTGTGTCTGTGTCTGCGAACTGTGTGTCCGTGAGCTGTGTGTCCGTGAGCTGTGTGTCCGTGAGCTGTGTGTCTGTGAGCTGTGTGTCTGTGTCTGCGAGCTGTGTGTCTGTGAGCTGTGTGTCTGTGAGCTGTGTGTCTGTGTCCGTGAGCTGTGTGTCCGTGTGCTGTGTGTCTGTGAGCTGTGTGTCTGTGTGCTGTGGCTGTGTGCTGTGTCTATGTGTCTGTATGCTGTGTGTCTGTGAGCTGTGTCTGTGAGCTATGTGTCTGTGAGCTGTGTGTCTGTGAGCTGTGTGTCCGTGAGCTGTGTGTCCGTGAGCTGTGTGTCCGTGAGCTGTGTGTCTGTGTGCTGTGGCTGTGTGCTGTGTCTATGTGTCTGTGAGCTGTGTGTCTGTGAGCTGTGTCTGTGAGCTATGTGTCTGTGAGCTGTGTGTCTGTGAGCTGTGTCTGTGAGCTGTGTGTCTGTGAGCTGTGTGTCTGTGAGCTGTGTGTCTGTGTCTGTGAGCTGTGTGTCTGTGAGCTGTGTGTCTGAGAGCTGTGTGTCCGTGAGCTGTGTGTCTGTGTGCTGTGTGTCTGTGTGCTGTGGCTGTGTGCTGTGTCTATGTGTCTGTATGCTGTGTGTCTGTGAGCTGTGTCTGTGAGCTGTGTGTCTGTGAGCTGTGTGTCTGTGAGCTGTGTCTGTGAGCTATGTGTCCGTGAGCTGTGTGTCTGTGAGCTGTGTGTCCGTGAGCTGTGTGTCTGTGTGCTGTGGCTGTGTGCTGTGTCTATGTGTCTGTATGCTGTGTGTCTGTGAGCTGTGTCTGTGAGCTATGTGTCTGTGAGCTGTGTGTCTGTGAGCTGTGTGTCCGTGAGCTGTGTGTCCGTGAGCTGTGTGTCCGTGAGCTGTGTGTCTGTGTGCTGTGGCTGTGTGCTGTGTCTATGTGTCTGTGTGCTGTGTGTCTGTGAGCTGTGTCTGTGAGCTATGTGTCTGTGAGCTGTGTGTCTGTGAGCTGTGTCTGTGAGCTGTGTGTCTGTGAGCTGTGTGTCTGTGAGCTGTGTGTCTGTGTCTGTGAGCTGTGTGTCTGTGAGCTGTGTGTCTGAGAGCTGTGTGTCCGTGAGCTGTGTGTCTGTGTGCTGTGTGTCTGTGTGCTGTGGCTGTGTGCTGTGTCTATGTGTCTGTATGCTGTGTGTCTGTGAGCTGTGTCTGTGAGCTGTGTGTCTGTGAGCTGTGTGTCTGTGAGCTGTGTGTCCGTGTGCTGTGTGTCCGTGTGCTGTGTGTCCGTGTGCTGTGTGTCTGTGAGCTGTGTGTCTGTGAGCTGTGTGTCTGAGTGCTGTGTGTCTGTGAGCTGTGTGACTGTGTGCTGTGTGTCTGTGAGCTGTGTGTCTGTGTGCTGTGTGTCTGTGAGCTGTGTGTCTGTGTGCTGTGTGTCCGTGTGCTGTGTGTCCGTGTGCTGTGTGTCCGTGTGCTGTGTGTCTGAGTGCTGTGTGTCTGTGTGCTGTGTGTCTGTGAGCTGTGTGTCCGTGTGCTGTGTGTCCGTGAGCTGTGTGTCCGTGTGCTGTGTGTCTGTGAGCTGTGTGTCTGAGTGCTGTGTGTCCGTGTGCTGTGTGTCCGTGTGCTGTGTGTCCGTGTGCTGTGTGTCCGTGTGCTGTGTGTCCGTGAGCTGTGTGTCTGAGTGCTGTGTGTCCGTGTGCTGTGTGTCCGTGAGCTGTGTGTCTGAGTGCTGTGTGTCTGTGTGCTGTGTGTCTGTGAGCTGTGTGTCCGTGTGCTGTGTGTCTGTGAGCTGTGTGTCCGTGAGCTGTGTGTCCGTGAGCTGTGTGTCTGTGAGCTGTGTGTCTGAGTGCTGTGTGTCTGAGTGCTGTGTGTCCGTGAGCTGTGTGTCTGTGAGCTGTGTGTCCGTGTGCTGTGTGTCTGTGTGCTGTGTGTCCGTGAGCTGTGTGTCCGTGAGCTGTGTGTCTGTGAGCTGTGTGTCCGTGAGCTGTGTGTCCGTGAGCTGTGTGTCCGTGAGCTGTGTGTCCGTGAGCTGTGTGTCCGTGAGTTGTGTGTCTGTGTGCTGTGTCTATGTGTCTGTATGCTGTGTGTCCGTGAGCTGTGTGTCCGTGAGCTGTGTGTCTGTGAGCTGTGTCTGTGAGCTGTGTGTCTGTGAGCTGTGTGTCCGTGAGCTGTGTGTCCGTGAGCTGTGTGTCCGTGAGCTGTGTGTCCGTGAGCTGTGTGTCTGTGTGCTGTGGCTGTGTGCTGTGTCTATGTGTCTGTATGCTGTGTGTCTGTGAGCTGTCTGTGTCTGTGAGCTGTGAGTCTGTGAGCTGTGTGTCTGTGTGCTGTGTGTCCGTGAGCTGTGTGTCCGTGAGTTGTGTGTCTGTGTGCTGTGTCTATGTGTCTGTGAGCTGTGAGTCTGTGAGCTGTGTGTCTGTGTGCTGTGTGTCCGTGAGTTGTGTGTCTGTGTGCTGTGTCTATGTGTCTGTGAGCTGTGTGTCTGTGTGCTGTGTGTCCGTGAGCTGTGTGTCCGTGAGCTGTGTGTCTGTGTGCTGTGTGTCTGTGAGCTGTGTCTGTGAGCTGTGTGTCTGTGTCTGTGAGCTGTGAGTCTGTGAGCTGTGTGTCTGTGTGCTGTGTGTCTGTGTGCTGTGTGTCTGTGTGCTGTGTCCATGTGTCTGTGAGCTGTGTGTCTGTGAGCTGTGTGTCTGTGTCCGTGAGCTGTGTGTCTGTGTCCGTGAGCTGTGTGTCCGTGAGCTGTGTGCTGTGTCTATGTGTCTGTATGCTGTGTGTCTGTGTGCTGTGTGTCTGTGAGCTGTGTGTCTGTGAGCTGAGTGTCTGTGAGCTGTGTGTCTGTGTCTGTGAGCTGTGTGTATGTGTCTGTGAGCTGTGTGTCTGTGAGCTGTGTGTCCGTGAGCTGTGTGTCCGTGAGCTGTGTGTCCGTGAGCTGTGTGTCCGTGAGCTGTGTGTCTGTGAGCTGTGTGTCCGTGAGCTGTGTGTCCGTGAGCTGTGTGTCTGTGTGCTGTGTGTCTGTGTGCTGTGGCTGTGTGCTGTGTCTATGTGTCTGTATGCTGTGTGTCTGTGAGCTGTGTCTGTGAGCTGTGTGTCTGTGAGCTGTGTGTCTGTGAGCTGTGTGTCCGTGTGCTGTGTGTCCGTGTGCTGTGTGTCCGTGTGCTGTGTGTCTGAGTGCTGTGTGTCTGTGAGCTGTGTGACTGTGTGCTGTGTGTCTGTGAGCTGTGTGTCTGTGTGCTGTGTGTCTGTGAGCTGTGTGTCTGTGTGCTGTGTGTCCGTGTGCTGTGTGTCTGAGTGCTGTGTGTCTGTGTGCTGTGTGTCTGTGAGCTGTGTGTCCGTGTGCTGTGTGTCCGTGAGCTGTGTGTCCGTGTGCTGTGTGTCTGTGAGCTGTGTGTCTGAGTGCTGTGTGTCCGTGTGCTGTGTGTCCGTGTGCTGTGTGTCCGTGTGCTGTGTGTCCGTGTGCTGTGTGTCCGAGTGCTGTGTGTCCGTGTGCTGTGTGTCCGTGAGCTGTGTGTCCGTGAGCTGTGTGTCTGAGTGCTGTGTGTCTGTGTGCTGTGTGTCTGTGAGCTGTGTGTCCGTGTGCTGTGTGTCTGTGAGCTGTGTGTCCGTGTGCTGTGTGTCTGTGAGCTGTGTGTCTGTGTGCTGTGTGTCTGTGAGCTGTGTGTCTGTGAGCTGTGTGTCCGTGTGCTGTGTGTCTGTGAGCTGTGTGTCCGTGTGCTGTGTGTCTGTGAGCTGTGTGTCTGTGTGCTGTGTGTCTGTGAGCTGTGTGTCTGTGTGCTGTGTGTCTGTGTGCTGTGTGTCCGAGTGCTGTGTGTCTGAGTGCTGTGTGTCTGTGTGCTGTGTGTCTGTGTGCTGTGTGTCCGTGTGCTGTGTGTCTGTGAGCTGTGTGTCCGAGTGCTGTGTGTCTGTGAGCTGTGTGTCTGTGTGCTGTGTGTCTGAGTGCTGTGTGTCTGTGTGCTGTGTGTCTGAGTGCTGTGTGTCTGTGAGCTGTGTGTCTGTGAGCTGTGTGTCCGTGTGCTGTGTGTCTGTGAGCTGTGTGTCCGTGTGCTGTGTGTCCGAGTGCTGTGTGTCTGAGTGCTGTGTGTCTGTGTGCTGTGTGTCTGTGTGCTGTGTGTCCGTGTGCTGTGTGTCTGTGAGCTGTGTGTCCGAGTGCTGTGTGTCTGTGAGCTGTGTGTCTGAGTGCTGTGTGTCTGTGTGCTGTGTGTCTGTGAGCTGTGTGTCCGAGTGCTGTGTGTCTGAGTGCTGTGTGTCTGAGTGCTGTGTGTCTGTGTGCTGTGTGTCTGTGTGCTGTGTGTCTGTGAGCTGTGTGTCCGAGTGCTGTGTGTCTGAGTGCTGTGTGTCTGTGTGCTGTGTGTCTGAGTGCTGTGTGTCCGTGTGCTGTGTGTCCGTGTGCTGTGTGTCCGTGTGCTGTGTGTCTGAGTGCTGTGTGTCTGTGTGCTGTGTGTCTGAGTGCTGTGTGTCCGTGTGCTGTGTGTCCGTGTGCTGTGTGTCCGTGTGCTGTGTGTCCGAGTGCTGTGTGTCTGAGTGCTGTGTGTCTGTGTGCTGTGTGTCTGTGAGCTGTGTGTCTGTGAGCTGTGTGTCTGTGAGCTGTGTGTCTGAGTGCTGTGTGTCTGTGTGCTGTGTGTCTGTGAGCTGTGTGTCTGTGAGCTGTGTGTCCGTGTGCTGTGTGTCCGTGTGCTGTGTGTCTGAGTGCTGTGTGTCTGTGTGCTGTGTGTCTGTGTGCTGTGTGTCTGTGAGCTGTGTGTCCGTGTGCTGTGTGTCCGTGTGCTGTGTGTCCGTGTGCTGTGTGTCCGTGTGCTGTGTGTCCGTGTGCTGTGTGTCCGTGTGCTGTGTGTCTGAGTGCTGTGTGTCCGTGTGCTGTGTGTCCGTGTGCTGTGTGTCTGAGTGCTGTGTGTCCGTGTGCTGTGTGTCCGTGTGCTGTGTGTCCGTGTGCTGTGTGTCCGAGTGCTGTGTGTCTGAGTGCTGTGTGTCTGTGTGCTGTGTGTCTGTGAGCTGTGTGTCTGAGTGCTGTGTGTCTGTGAGCTGTGTGTCTGTGAGCTGTGTGTCTGAGTGCTGTGTGTCTGTGTGCTGTGTGTCTGTGAGCTGTGTGTCTGTGAGCTGTGTGTCCGTGTGCTGTGTGTCCGTGTGCTGTGTGTCTGAGTGCTGTGTGTCTGTGTGCTGTGTGTCTGTGTGCTGTGTGTCTGTGAGCTGTGTGTCCGTGTGCTGTGTGTCCGTGTGCTGTGTGTCCGTGTGCTGTGTGTCCGTGAGCTGTGTGTCCGTGTGCTGTGTGTCCGTGTGCTGTGTGTCCGTGTGCTGTGTGTCCGTGTGCTGTGTGTCCGTGAGCTGTGTGTCTGAGTGCTGTGTGTCTGAGTGCTGTGTGTCTGAGTGCTGTGTGTCCGTGTGCTGTGTGTCCGTGTGCTGTGTGTCTGAGTGCTGTGTGTCCGTGTGCTGTGTGTCTGTGAGCTGTGTGTCCGTGAGCTGTGTGTCCGTGAGCTGTGTGTCCGTGTGCTGTGTGTCTGTGAGCTGTGTGTCCGTGTGCTGTGTGTCCGTGAGCTGTGTGTCCGTGTGCTGTGTGTCTGTGTGCTGTGTGTCTGAGTGCTGTGTGTCTGTGTGCTATGTGTCTGTGAGCTGTGTGTCTGTGTGCTGTGTGTCTGTGAGCTGTGTGTCCGTGTGCTGTGTGTCTGTGAGCTGTGTGTCCGTGTGCTGTGTGTCCGTGAGCTGTGTGTCCGTGTGCTGTGTGTCTGTGTGCTGTGTGTCTGAGTGCTGTGTGTCTGTGTGCTATGTGTCTGTGAGCTGTGTGTCTGAGTGCTGTGTGTCTGAGTGCTGTGTGTCTGAGTGCTGTGTGTCTGTGAGCTGTGTGTCTGTGAGCTGTGTGTCCGTGTGCTGTGTGTCTGTGAGCTGTGTGTCCGTGTGCTGTGTGTCCGTGTGCTGTGTGTCTGAGTGCTGTGTGTCTGTGTGCTATGTGTCTGTGAGCTGTGTGTCTGTGTGCTGTGTGTCTGTGAGCTGTGTGTCCGTGTGCTGTGTGTCTGTGAGCTGTGTGTCCGTGTGCTGTGTGTCCGTGAGCTGTGTGTCCGTGTGCTGTGTGTCTGTGTGCTGTGTGTCTGAGTGCTGTGTGTCTGTGTGCTATGTGTCTGTGAGCTGTGTGTCTGAGTGCTGTGTGTCTGAGTGCTGTGTGTCTGAGTGCTGTGTGTCCGTGTGCTGTGTGTCTGAGTGCTGTGTGTCTGAGTGCTGTGTGTCCGTGTGCTGTGTGTCTGAGTGCTGTGTGTCTGAGTGCTGTGTGTCTGAGTGCTGTGTGTCTGAGTGCTATGTGTCTGTGAGCTGTGTGTCTGTGTGCTGTGTGTCTGAGTGCTATGTGTCTGTGAGCTGTGTGTCTGAGTGCTGTGTGTCTGAGTGCTGTGTGTCTGAGTGCTGTGTGTCTGTGTGCTGTGTGTCTGTGAGCTGTGTGTCTGTGAGCTGTGTGTCTGAGTGCTATGTGTCTGTGTGCTGTGTGTCTGTGTGCTGTGTGTCTGTGAGCTGTGTGTCTGAGTGCTGTGTGTCTGAGTGCTATGTGTCTGTGAGCTGTGTGTCTGAGTGCTGTGTGTCTGAGTGCTATGTGTCTGTGAGCTGTGTGTCCGTGTGCTGTGTGTCTGAGTGCTGTGTGTCTGTGAGCTGTGTGTCTGTGAGCTGTGTGTCTGTGAGCTGTGTGTCTGAGTGCTGTGTGTCTGTGAGCTGTGTGTCCGTGTGCTGTGTGTCTGAGTGCTGTGTGTCTGTGAGCTGTGTGTCTGTGTGCTGTGTGTCTGAGTGCTGTGTGTCTGAGTGCTGTGTGTCTGTGTGCTGTGTGTCTGTGTGCTGTGTGTCTGTGTGCTGTGTGTCTGAGTGCTGTGTGTCTGAGTGCTGTGTGTCTGAGTGCTGTGTGTCTGTGTGCTGTGTGTCTGTGAGCTGTGTGTCTGTGAGCTGTGTGTCTGTGAGCTGTGTGTCCGTGTGCTGTGTGTCTGAGTGCTGTGTGTCTGTGTGCTGTGTGTCTGAGTGCTGTGTGTCTGAGTGCTGTGTGTCTGTGTGCTGTGTGTCCGTGTGCTGTGTGTCCGTGTGCTGTGTGTCTGAGTGCTGTGTGTCTGAGTGCTGTGTGTCTGTGTGCTGTGTGTCTGTGAGCTGTGTGTCTGTGAGCTGTGTGTCTGTGAGCTGTGTGTCTGAGTGCTGTGTGTCTGAGTGCTGTGTGTCTGTGTGCTGTGTGTCCGTGTGCTGTGTGTCCGTGTGCTGTGTGTCTGAGTGCTGTGTGTCTGAGTGCTGTGTGTCTGTGAGCTGTGTGTCCGTGTGCTGTGTGTCTGAGTGCTGTGTGTCTGTGTGCTGTGTGTCTGAGTGCTGTGTGTCTGTGTGCTGTGTGTCTGAGTGCTGTGTGTCTGTGAGCTGTGTGTCTGTGAGCTGTGTGTCTGTGTGCTGTGTGTCTGTGAGCTGTGTGTCCGTGTGCTGTGTGTCCGTGTGCTGTGTGTCCGTGTGCTGTGTGTCCGTGTGCTGTGTGTCTGAGTGCTGTGTGTCTGTGTGCTGTGTGTCTGAGTGCTGTGTGTCCGTGTGCTGTGTGTCCGTGTGCTGTGTGTCCGTGTGCTGTGTGTCTGAGTGCTGTGTGTCTGTGTGCTGTGTGTCTGAGTGCTGTGTGTCTGTGTGCTGTGTGTCTGAGTGCTGTGTGTCTGAGTGCTGTGTGTCTGTGTGCTGTGTGTCCGTGTGCTGTGTGTCCGTGTGCTGTGTGTCCGTGTGCTGTGTGTCCGTGTGCTGTGTGTCTGAGTGCTGTGTGTCTGAGTGCTGTGTGTCTGTGTGCTGTGTGTCCGTGTGCTGTGTGTCCGTGTGCTGTGTGTCCGTGTGCTGTGTGTCTGAGTGCTGTGTGTCTGAGTGCTGTGTGTCTGTGTGCTGTGTGTCTGTGAGCTGTGTGTCTGTGAGCTGTGTGTCCGTGTGCTGTGTGTCTGAGTGCTGTGTGTCTGTGTGCTGTGTGTCTGTGTGCTGTGTGTCTGTGAGCTGTGTGTCCGTGTGCTGTGTGTCCGTGTGCTGTGTGTCCGTGTGCTGTGTGTCCGTGTGCTGTGTGTCCGTGAGCTGTGTGTCCGTGTGCTGTGTGTCCGTGTGCTGTGTGTCCGTGTGCTGTGTGTCCGTGTGCTGTGTGTCCGTGTGCTGTGTGTCCGTGTGCTGTGTGTCTGTGTGCTGTGTGTCTGTGTGCTGTGTGTCTGAGTGCTGTGTGTCTGTGTGCTATGTGTCTGTGAGCTGTGTGTCCGTGTGCTGTGTGTCCGTGAGCTGTGTGTCCGTGTGCTGTGTGTCTGTGTGCTGTGTGTCTGAGTGCTGTGTGTCTGAGTGCTGTGTGTCTGTGTGCTATGTGTCTGTGAGCTGTGTGTCTGTGTGCTGTGTGTCCGTGAGCTGTGTGTCTGAGTGCTATGTGTCTGTGTGCTGTGTGTCTGTGTGCTGTGTGTCTGTGTGCTGTGTGTCCGTGAGCTGTGTGTCCGTGAGCTGTGTGTCCGTGTGCTGTGTGTCCGTGAGCTGTGTGTCCGTGTGCTGTGTGTCCGTGTGCTGTGTGTCCGTGTGCTGTGTGTCCGTGTGCTGTGTGTCCGTGTGCTGTGTGTCCGTGTGCTGTGTGTCTGTGTGCTGTGTGTCTGAGTGCTGTGTGTCTGTGTGCTATGTGTCTGTGAGCTGTGTGTCTGAGTGCTGTGTGTCTGTGAGCTGTGTGTCTGAGTGCTGTGTGTCTGAGTGCTGTGTGTCTGTGTGCTATGTGTCTGTGAGCTGTGTGTCTGTGTGCTGTGTGTCCGTGTGCTGTGTGTCTGAGTGCTGTGTGTCTGAGTGCTGTGTGTCTGAGTGCTGTGTGTCTGTGTGCTATGTGTCTGTGAGCTGTGTGTCTGTGTGCTGTGTGTCCGTGTGCTGTGTGTCTGAGTGCTGTGTGTCTGTGTGCTGTGTGTCTGTGTGCTGTGTGTCTGAGTGCTGTGTGTCTGTGAGCTGTGTGTCCGTGTGCTGTGTGTCTGAGTGCTGTGTGTCTGAGTGCTGTGTGTCTGAGTGCTGTGTGTCTGTGTGCTATGTGTCTGTGAGCTGTGTGTCTGTGTGCTGTGTGTCCGTGTGCTGTGTGTCTGAGTGCTGTGTGTCTGTGTGCTGTGTGTCTGTGTGCTGTGTGTCTGAGTGCTGTGTGTCTGTGAGCTGTGTGTCTGTGAGCTGTGTGTCTGTGTGCTGTGTGTCTGTGAGCTGTGTGTCCGTGTGCTGTGTGTCCGTGTGCTGTGTGTCTGAGTGCTGTGTGTCTGAGTGCTGTGTGTCTGTGTGCTGTGTGTCTGTGAGCTGTGTGTCTGTGAGCTGTGTGTCCGTGTGCTGTGTGTCCGTGTGCTGTGTGTCCGTGTGCTGTGTGTCTGAGTGCTGTGTGTCCGTGTGCTGTGTGTCTGTGTGCTGTGTGTCTGTGAGCTGTGTGTCTGTGTGCTGTGTGTCTGTGAGCTGTGTGTCTGTGTGCTGTGTGTCCGTGTGCTGTGTGTCTGAGTGCTGTGTGTCTGAGTGCTGTGTGTCTGAGTGCTGTGTGTCTGTGTGCTGTGTGTCTGAGTGCTGTGTGTCTGAGTGCTGTGTGTCTGTGTGCTATGTGTCTGTGAGCTGTGTGTCTGTGTGCTGTGTGTCCGTGTGCTGTGTGTCTGAGTGCTGTGTGTCTGAGTGCTGTGTGTCTGTGTGCTGTGTGTCTGTGAGCTGTGTGTCTGTGTGCTGTGTGTCTGAGTGCTGTGTGTCCGTGTGCTGTGTGTCCGTGAGCTGTGTGTCTGTGAGCTGTGTGTCTGAGTGCTGTGTGTCCGTGTGCTGTGTGTCTGTGTGCTGTGTGTCTGTGAGCTGTGTGTCTGTGTGCTGTGTGTCCGTGTGCTGTGTGTCTGAGTGCTGTGTGTCTGAGTGCTGTGTGTCTGAGTGCTGTGTGTCTGTGTGCTGTGTGTCCGTGTGCTGTGTGTCTGAGTGCTGTGTGTCCGTGTGCTGTGTGTCTGAGTGCTGTGTGTCTGTGAGCTGTGTGTCTGAGTGCTGTGTGTCTGAGTGCTGTGTGTCTGTGTGCTATGTGTCTGTGAGCTGTGTGTCTGTGAGCTGTGTGTCCGTGAGCTGTGTGTCTGTGTGTCCGTGAGCTGTGTGTCTGTGTGCTGTGTGTCTGTGTGCTGTGTGTCTGTGAGCTGTGTGTCTGTGTGCTGTGTGTCTGTGTGCTGTGTGTCTGTGTGCTGTGTGTCTGTGTGCTGTGTGTCCGTGTGCTGTGTGTCTGAGTGCTGTGTGTCTGTGTGCTGTGTGTCTGTGTGCTGTGTGTCTGTGTGCTGTGTGTCCGTGTGCTGTGTGTCTGTGTGCTGTGTGTCTGTGTGCTGTGTGTCTGTGTGCTGTGTGTCTGTGAGCTGTGTGTCTGTGAGCTGTGTGTCTGTGAGCTGTGTGTCTGAGTGCTGTGTGTCCGTGTGCTGTGTGTCTGTGTGCTGTGTGTCTGAGTGCTGTGTGTCTGAGTGCTGTGTGTCTGAGTGCTGTGTGTCTGTGTGCTGTGTGTCCGTGTGCTGTGTGTCTGAGTGCTGTGTGTCTGTGAGCTGTGTGTCTGAGTGCTGTGTGTCCGTGTGCTGTGTGTCCGTGTGCTGTGTGTCTGAGTGCTGTGTGTCTGAGTGCTGTGTGTCTGAGTGCTGTGTGTCTGTGTGCTGTGTGTCCGTGTGCTGTGTGTCTGAGTGCTGTGTGTCTGTGTGCTGTGTGTCTGAGTGCTGTGTGTCTGAGTGCTGTGTGTCTGTGTGCTGTGTGTCTGTGAGCTGTGTGTCTGTGAGCTGTGTGTCCGTGTGCTGTGTGTCCGTGTGCTGTGTGTCTGAGTGCTGTGTGTCTGTGTGCTGTGTGTCTGTGTGCTGTGTGTCTGTGAGCTGTGTGTCCGTGTGCTGTGTGTCCGTGTGCTGTGTGTCCGTGTGCTGTGTGTCCGTGTGCTGTGTGTCCGTGAGCTGTGTGTCCGTGTGCTGTGTGTCCGTGTGCTGTGTGTCCGTGTGCTGTGTGTCCGTGTGCTGTGTGTCCGTGTGCTGTGTGTCCGTGTGCTGTGTGTCTGAGTGCTATGTGTCTGTGTGCTGTGTGTCTGTGTGCTGTGTGTCTGTGTGCTGTGTGTCTGAGTGCTGTGTGTCTGTGTGCTGTGTGTCTGAGTGCTGTGTGTCTGTGTGCTATGTGTCTGTGAGCTGTGTGTCTGTGTGCTGTGTGTCTGTGAGCTGTGTGTCTGTGTGCTGTGTGTCTGAGTGCTGTGTGTCTGTGTGCTGTGTGTCTGAGTGCTGTGTGTCTGTGTGCTATGTGTCTGTGAGCTGTGTGTCTGTGTGCTGTGTGTCCGTGAGCTGTGTGTCCGTGAGCTGTGTGTCCGTGAGCTGTGTGTCTGTGTGCTGTGTGTCTGAGTGCTGTGTGTCTGAGTGCTGTGTGTCTGTGTGCTATGTGTCTGTGAGCTGTGTGTCTGTGTGCTGTGTGTCCGTGAGCTGTGTGTCTGAGTGCTATGTGTCTGTGTGCTGTGTGTCTGTGTGCTGTGTGTCTGTGTGCTGTGTGTCCGTGAGCTGTGTGTCCGTGAGCTGTGTGTCTGTGAGCTGTGTGTCTGTGTGCTGTGTGTCTGTGTGCTGTGTGTCTGTGAGCTGTGTGTCTGTGAGCTGTGTGTCTGTGAGCTGTGTGTCTGTGAGCTGTGTGTCTGAGTGCTGTGTGTCTGAGTGCTGTGTGTCTGTGTGCTGTGTGTCTGTGTGCTGTGTGTCTGTGAGCTGTGTGTCTGTGAGATGTGTGTCTGTGAGCTGTGTGTCTGTGTCTGCGAGCTGTGTGTCCGTGAGCTGTGTGTTCGTGAGCTGTGTGTCCGTGAGCTGTGTGTCCGTGAGCTGTGTGTCTGTGAGCTGTGTGTCTGTGTCTGCGAGCTGTGTGTCTGTGAGCTGTGTGTCTGTGAGCTGTGTGTCTGTGTCCGTGAGCTGTGTGTCCGTGTGCTGTGTGTCCGTGAGCTGTGTGTCCGTGAGCTGTGTGTCCGTGAGCTGTGTGTCCGTGAGCTGTGTGTCCGTGAGCTGTGTGTCTGTGTGCTGTGGCTGTGTGCTGTGTCTATGTGTCTGTATGCTGTGTGTCTGTGAGCTGTGTCTGTGAGCTATGTGTCCGTGAGCTGTGTGTCTGTGAGCTGTGTGTCCGTGAGCTGTGTGTCCGTGAGCTGTGTGTCTGTGTGCTGTGTGTCTGAGTGCTGTGTGTCTGAGTGCTGTGTGTCTGTGAGCTGTGTGTCTGTGAGCTGTGTGTCCGTGTGCTGTGTGTCCGTGTGCTGTGTGTCTGAGTGCTGTGTGTCCGTGTGCTGTGTGTCTGAGTGCTGTGTGTCTGAGTGCTGTGTGTCTGTGTGCTGTGTGTCTGTGAGCTGTGTGTCTGTGAGCTGTGTGTCCGTGTGCTGTGTGTCCGTGTGCTGTGTGTCCGTGTGCTGTGTGTCTGAGTGCTGTGTGTCTGTGTGCTGTGTGTCTGTGTGCTGTGTGTCTGTGTGCTGTGTGTCTGTGTGCTGTGTGTCTGTGAGCTGTGTGTCCGTGTGCTGTGTGTCCGTGTGCTGTGTGTCCGTGTGCTGTGTGTCCGTGTGCTGTGTGTCCGTGAGCTGTGTGTCCGTGTGCTGTGTGTCCGTGTGCTGTGTGTCCGTGTGCTGTGTGTCCGTGTGCTGTGTGTCCGTGTGCTGTGTGTCCGTGTGCTGTGTGTCCGTGTGCTGTGTGTCCGTGTGCTGTGTGTCTGAGTGCTGTGTGTCTGTGTGCTATGTGTCTGTGAGCTGTGTGTCTGTGTGCTGTGTGTCCGTGAGCTGTGTGTCTGTGTGCTGTGTGTCCGTGAGCTGTGTGTCTGAGTGCTATGTGTCTGTGTGCTGTGTGTCTGTGTGCTGTGTGTCTGTGTGCTGTGTGTCCGTGAGCTGTGTGTCCGTGAGCTGTGTGTCTGTGAGCTGTGTGTCAGTGTGCTGTGTGTCTGTGTGCTGTGTGTCTGTGAGCTGTGTGTCTGTGAGCTGTGTGTCTGTGAGCTGTGTGTCTGTGAGCTGTGTGTCTGAGTGCTGTGTGTCTGAGTGCTGTGTGTCTGTGTGCTGTGTGTCTGTGTGCTGTGTGTCTGTGAGCTGTGTGTCTGTGAGATGTGTGTCTGTGAGCTGTGTGTCTGTGTCTGCGAGCTGTGTGTCCGTGAGCTGTGTGTTCGTGAGCTGTGTGTCCGTGAGCTGTGTGTCCGTGAGCTGTGTGTCTGTGAGCTGTGTGTCTGTGTCTGCGAGCTGTGTGTCTGTGAGCTGTGTGTCTGTGAGCTGTGTGTCTGTGTCCGTGAGCTGTGTGTCCGTGTGCTGTGTGTCCGTGAGCTGTGTGTCCGTGAGCTGTGTGTCCGTGAGCTGTGTGTCCGTGAGCTGTGTGTCCGTGAGCTGTGTGTCTGTGTGCTGTGGCTGTGTGCTGTGTCTATGTGTCTGTATGCTGTGTGTCTGTGAGCTGTGTCTGTGAGCTATGTGTCTGTGAGCTGTGTGTCTGTGAGCTGTGTGTCCGTGAGCTGTGTGTCCGTGAGCTGTGTGTCCGTGAGCTGTGTGTCTGTGTGCTGTGGCTGTGTGCTGTGTCTATGTGTCTGTATGCTGTGTGTCTGTGAGCTGTGTCTGTGAGCTATGTGTCCGTGAGCTGTGTGTCTGTGAGCTGTGTGTCCGTGAGCTGTGTGTCTGTGTGCTGTGGCTGTGTGCTGTGTCTATGTGTCTGTATGCTGTGTGTCTGTGAGCTGTGTCTGTGAGCTATGTGTCTGTGAGCTGTGTGTCTGTGAGCTGTGTGTCCGTGAGCTGTGTGTCCGTGAGCTGTGTGTCTGTGTGCTGTGGCTGTGTGCTGTGTCTATGTGTCTGTATGCTGTGTGTCTGTGAGCTGTGTCTGTGAGCTATGTGTCTGTGAGCTGTGTGTCTGTGAGCTGTGTCTGTGAGCTGTGTGTCTGTGAGCTGTGTGTCTGTGTCTGTGAGCTGTGTGTCTGTGAGCTGTGTGTCTGAGAGCTGTGTGTCCGTGAGCTGTGTGTCTGTGCTGTGTGTCTGTGAGCTGTGTGTCCGTGAGCTGTGTGTCTGTGTGCTGTGGCTGTGTGCTGTGTCTATGTGTCTGTATGCTGTGTGTCTGTGAGCTGTGTCTGTGAGCTGTGTGTCTGTGAGCTGTGTGTCCGTGAGCTGTGTGTCCGTGAGCTGTGTGTCTGTGAGCTGTGTGTCTGTGAGCTGTGTGTCCGTGAGCTGTGTGTCCGTGAGCTGTGTGTCCGTGAGTTGTGTGTCTGTGTGCTGTGTCTATGTGTCTGTATGCTGTGTGTCCGTGAGCTGTGTGTCCGTGAGCTGTGTGTCTGTGAGCTGTGTCTGTGAGCTGTGTGTCTGTGAGCTGTGTGTCCGTGAGCTGTGTGTCCGTGAGCTGTGTGTCTGTGTGCTGTGTGTCTGTGAGCTGTGTGTCCGTGAGCTGTGTGTCCGTGAGCTGTGTGTCCGTGAGCTGTGTGTCTGTGTGCTGTGGCTGTGTGCTGGGTCTATGTGTCTGTATGCTGTGTGTCTGTGAGCTGTCTGTGTCTGTGAGCTGTGAGTCTGTGAGCTGTGTGTCTGTGTGCTGTGTGTCCGTGAGCTGTGTGTCCGTGAGTTGTGTGTCTGTGTGCTGTGTCTATGTGTCTGTGAGCTGTGTGTCTGTGTGCTGTGTGTCTGTGAGCTGTGTGTCCGTGAGCTGTGTGTCCGTGAGCTGTGTGTCTGTGTGCTGTGTCTGTGTGCTGTGTCTATGTGTCTGTATGCTGTGTGTCTGTGAGCTGTGTCTGTGAGCTGTGTGTCTGTGTCTGTGAGCTGTGAGTCTGTGAGCTGTGTGTCTGTGAGCTGTGTGTCTGTGTGCTGTGTGTCTGTGTGCTGTGTGTCTGTGTGCTGTGTGTCTGTGTGCTGTGTCCATGTGTCTGTGAGCTGTGTGTCTGTGAGCTGTGTGTCTGTGTCCGTGAGCTGTGTGTCTCTGTCCGTGAGCTGTGTGTCCGTGAGCTGTGTGCTGTGTCTATGTGTCTGTATGCTGTGTGTCTGTGAGCTGTGTGTCACTGTGCTGTTTGTCTGTGAGCTGTGTGTCTGTGAGCTATGTGTCTGTGAGCTGTGTGTCTGTGTGCTGCGTGTCTGTGTGCTGTGTGTCTGTGTGCTGCGTGTCTGTGTGCTGCGTGTCCGTGTGCTGCGTGTCCGTGTGCTGCGTGTCCGTGAGCTGTGTGTCCGTGAGCTGTGTATCTGTGAGCTGTGTGTCTGTGTGCTGTGTCTATGTGTCTGTATGCTGTGTGTCTGTGAGCTGTGTCTGTGAGCTGTGTGTCTGTGTCTGTGAGCTGTGTGTCTGTGTCTGTGAGCTGTGTGTCTGTGTGCAGTGTATGTGAGCTGTGTGTCTGTTAGCTGTGTGTCTGTGTCTGTGAGCTGTGTGTCCGTGAGCTGTGTGTCCGTGAGCTGTGTGTCCATGAGTTGTGTGTCTGTGTGCTGTGTCTATGTGTCTGTATGCTGTGTGTCTGTGAGCTGTGTCTGTGAGCTGTGTGTCTGTGAGCTGTGTGTCCGTGAGCTGTGTGTCCGTGAGCTGTGTGTCCGTGAGCTGTGTGTCCGTGAGCTGTGTGTCCGTGAGCTGTGTGTCTGTGTGCTGTGGCTGTGTGCTGTGTCTATGTGTCTGTATGCTGTGTGTCTGTGAGCTGTCTGTGTCTGTGAGCTGTGAGTCTGTGAGCTGTGTGTCTGTGTGCTGTGTGTCCGTGAGCTGTGTGTCCGTGAGTTGTGTGTCTGTGTGCTGTGTCTATGTGTCTGTGAGCTGTGTGTCTGTGTGCTGTGTGTCTGTGAGCTGTGTGTCCGTGAGCTGTGTGTCTGTGTGCTGTGTCTGTGTGCTGTGTCTATGTGTCTGTATGCTGTGTGTCTGTGAGCTGTGTCTGTGAGCTGTGTGTCTGTGTCTGTGAGCTGTGAGTCTGTGAGCTGTGTGTCTGTGAGCTGTGTGTCTGTGTGCTGTGTGTCTGTGTGCTGTGTGTCTGTGTGCTGTGTGTCTGTGTGCTGTGTCCATGTGTCTGTGAGCTGTGTGTCTGTGAGCTGTGTGTCTGTGTCCGTGAGCTGTGTGTCTGTGTCCGTGAGCTGTGTGTCCGTGAGCTGTGTGCTGTGTCTATGTGTCTGTATGCTGTGTGTCTGTGTGCTGTGTGTCTGTGAGCTGTGTGTCTGTGAGCTGAGTGTCTGTGAGCTGAGTGTCTGTGTCTGTGAGCTGTGTGTATGTGTCTGTGAGCTGTGTGTCTGTGAGCTGTGTGTCTGTGAGCTGTGTGTCCGTGAGCTGTGTGTCCGTGAGCTGTGTGTCCGTGAGCTGTGTGTCCGTGAGCTGTGTGTCTGTGTCCGTGAGCTGTGTGTCCGTGTGCTGTGTGTCCGTGAGCTGTGTGTCCGTGAGCTGTGTGTCCGTGAGCTGTGTGTCTGTGAGCTGTGTGTCCGTGAGCTGTGTGTCCGTGAGCTGTGTGTCCGTGAGCTGTGTGTCTGTGTGCTGTGTGTCTGTGTGCTGTGGCTGTGTGCTGTGTCTATGTGTCTGTATGCTGTGTGTCTGTGAGCTGTGTCTGTGAGCTGTGTGTCTGTGTGCTGTGTGTCTGTGTGCTGTGTGTCTGTGTGCTGTGGCTGTGTGCTGTGTCTATGTGTCTGTATGCTGTGTGTCTGTGAGCTGTGTCTGTGAGCTGTGTGTCTGTGAGCTGTGTGTCTGTGAGCTGTGTGTCCGTGTGCTGTGTGTCCGTGTGCTGTGTGTCCGTGAGCTGTGTGTCTGTGAGCTGTGTGTCCGTGTGCTGTGTGTCCGTGTGCTGTGTGTCTGTGAGCTGTGTGTCTGTGTGCTGTGTGTCCGTGTGCTGTGTGTCTGAGTGCTGTGTGTCTGAGTGCTGTGTGTCTGTGAGCTGTGTGACTGTGTGCTGTGTGTCTGTGAGCTGTGTGTCTGTGTGCTGTGTGTCTGTGAGCTGTGTGTCTGTGTGCTGTGTGTCCGTGTGCTGTGTGTCCGTGTGCTGTGTGTCCGTGTGCTGTGTGTCTGTGTGCTGTGTGTCTGAGTGCTGTGTGTCTGTGTGCTGTGTGTCCGTGTGCTGTGTGTCCGTGTGCTGTGTGTCCGTGAGCTGTGTGTCCGTGTGCTGTGTGTCCGTGTGCTGTGTGTCTGAGTGCTGTGTGTCTGTGTGCTGTGTGTCCGTGTGCTGTGTGTCCGTGTGCTGTGTGTCTGTGAGCTGTGTGTCCGTGTGCTGTGTGTCCGTGTGCTGTGTGTCCGTGTGCTGTGTGTCTGTGAGCTGTGTGTCCGTGTGCTGTGTGTCTGTGTGCTGTGTGTCTGAGTGCTGTGTGTCTGTGTGCTGTGTGTCCGTGTGCTGTGTGTCCGTGTGCTGTGTGTCTGTGAGCTGTGTGTCTGTGTGCTGTGTGTCTGAGTGCTGTGTGTCTGTGTGCTGTGTGTCTGTGAGCTGTGTGTCTGAGTGCTGTGTGTCTGTGAGCTGTGTGTCCGTGTGCTGTGTGTCTGTGAGCTGTGTGTCTGAGTGCTGTGTGTCTGAGTGCTGTGTGTCTGTGTGCTGTGTGTCTGTGAGCTGTGTGTCCGTGAGCTGAGTGTCTGTGAGCTGTGTGTCCGTGAGCTGTGTGTCTGTGAGCTGTGTGTCCGTGTGCTGTGTGTCTGAGTGCTGTGTGTCCGTGTGCTGTGTGTCCGTGTGCTGTGTGTCCGTGTGCTGTGTGTCCGTGTGCTGTGTGTCTGAGTGCTGTGTGTCTGTGTGCTGTGTGTCTGTGAGCTGTGTGTCTGAGTGCTGTGTGTCCGTGAGCTGTGTGTCTGAGTGCTGTGTGTCCGTGTGCTGTGTGTCTGTGTGCTGTGTGTCTGTGTGCTGTGTGTCTGTGAGCTGTGTGTCTGTGTGCTGTGTGTCTGTGAGCTGTGTCTGTGAGCTGTGTGTCTGTGAGCTGTGTCTGTGAGCTGTGTGTCTGTGAGCTGTGTGTCTGTGAGCTGTGTGTCTGTGTCTGTGAGCTGTGTGTCTGTGAGCTGTGTGTCTGAGAGCTGTGTGTCCGTGAGCTGTGTGTCTGTGCTGTGTGTCTGTGAGCTGTGTGTCCGTGAGCTGTGTGTCTGTGTGCTGTGGCTGTGTGCTGTGTCTATGTGTCTGTATGCTGTGTGTCTGTGAGCTGTGTCTGTGAGCTGTGTGTCTGTGAGCTGTGTGTCCGTGAGCTGTGTGTCCGTGAGCTGTGTGTCCGTGAGCTGTGTGTCCGTGAGCTGTGTGTCCGTGAGTTGTGTGTCTGTGTGCTGTGTCTATGTGTCTGTATGCTGTGTGTCCGTGAGCTGTGTGTCCGTGAGCTGTGTGTCTGTGAGCTGTGTCTGTGAGCTGTGTGTCTGTGAGCTGTGTGTCCGTGAGCTGTGTGTCCGTGAGCTGTGTGTCCGTGAGCTGTGTGTCCGTGAGCTGTGTGTCTGTGTGCTGTGGCTGTGTGCTGTGTCTATGTGTCTGTATGCTGTGTGTCTGTGAGCTGTCTGTGTCTGTGAGCTGTGAGTCTGTGAGCTGTGTGTCTGTGTGCTGTGTGTCCGTGAGCTGTGTGTCCGTGAGTTGTGTGTCTGTGTGCTGTGTCTATGTGTCTGTGAGCTGTGTGTCTGTGTGCTGTGTGTCTGTGAGCTGTGTGTCCGTGAGCTGTGTGTCCGTGAGCTGTGTGTCTGTGTGCTGTGTCTGTGTGCTGTGTCTATGTGTCTGTATGCTGTGTGTCTGTGAGCTGTGTCTGTGAGCTGTGTGTCTGTGTCTGTGAGCTGTGAGTCTGTGAGCTGTGTGTCTGTGAGCTGTGTGTCTGTGTGCTGTGTGTCTGTGTGCTGTGTGTCTGTGTGCTGTGTCCATGTGTCTGTGAGCTGTGTGTCTGTGAGCTGTGTGTCTGTGTCCGTGAGCTGTGTGTCTGTGTCCGTGAGCTGTGTGTCCGTGAGCTGTGTGCTGTGTCTATGTGTCTGTATGCTGTGTGTCTGTGAGCTGTGTGTCACTGTGCTGTTTGTCTGTGAGCTGTGTGTCTGTGAGCTATGTGTCTGTGAGCTGTGTGTCTGTGTGCTGCGTGTCTGTGTGCTGCGTGTCTGTGTGCTGCGTGTCTGTGTGCTGCGTGTCCGTGTGCTGCGTGTCCGTGTGCTGCGTGTCCGTGAGCTGTGTGTCCGTGAGCTGTGTGTCCATGAGTTGTGTGTCTGTGTGCTGTGTCTATGTGTCTGTATGCTGTGTGTCTGTGAGCTGTGTCTGTGAGCTGTGTGTCTGTGTCTGTGAGCTGTGTGTCTGTGTCTGTGAGCTGTGTGTCTGTGTGCAGCGTATGTGAGCTGTGTGTCTGTTAGCTGTGTGTCTGTGTCTGTGAGCTGTGTGTCCGTGAGCTGTGTGTCCGTGAGCTGTGTGTCCATGAGTTGTGTGTCTGTGTGCTGTGTCTATGTGTCTGTATGCTGTGTGTCCGTGAGCTGTGTGTCCGTGAGCTGTGTGTCTGTGAGCTGTGTCTGTGAGCTGTGTGTCTGTGAGCTGTGTGTCCGTGAGCTGTGTGTCCGTGAGCTGTGTGTCCGTGAGCTGTGTGTCCGTGAGCTGTGTGTCCGTGAGCTGTGTGTCCGTGAGCTGTGTGTCTGTGTGCTGTGGCTGTGTGCTGTGTCTATGTGTCTGTATGCTGTGTGTCTGTGAGCTGTCTGTGTCTGTGAGCTGTGAGTCTGTGAGCTGTGTGTCCGTGAGCTGTGTGTCCGTGAGCTGTGTGTCCGTGAGTTGTGTGTCTGTGTGCTGTGTCTATGTGTCTGTGAGCTGTGTGTCTGTGTGCTGTGTGTCTGTGAGCTGTGTGTCCGTGTGCTGCGTGTCCGTGTGCTGCGTGTCCGTGAGCTGTGTGTCCGTGAGCTGTGTATCTGTGTGCTGTGTCTGTGTGCTGTGTCTATGTGTCTGTATGCTGTGTGTCTGTGAGCTGTGTCTGTGAGCTGTGTGTCTGTGTCTGTGAGCTGTGAGTCTGTGAGCTGTGTGTCTGTGAGCTGTGTGTCTGTGTGCTGTGTGTCTGTGTGCTGTGTGTCTGTGTGCTGTGAGTCTGTGAGCTGTGTGTCCGTGAGCTGTGTGTCCGTGAGCTGTGTGTCCGTGAGTTGTGTGTCTGTGTGCTGTGTCTATGTGTCTGTGAGCTGTGTGTCTGTGTGCTGTGTGTCTGTGAGCTGTGTGTCCGTGTGCTGCGTGTCCGTGTGCTGCGTGTCCGTGAGCTGTGTGTCCGTGAGCTGTGTGTCTGTGTGCTGTGTCTGTGTGCTGTGTCTATGTGTCTGTATGCTGTGTGTCTGTGAGCTGTGTCTGTGAGCTGTGTGTCTGTGTCTGTGAGCTGTGAGTCTGTGAGCTGTGTGTCTGTGAGCTGTGTGTCTGTGTGCTGTGTGTCTGTGTGCTGTGTGTCTGTGTGCTGTGTGTCTGTGTGCTGTGTCCATGTGTCTGTGAGCTGTGTGTCTGTGAGCTGTGTGTCTGTGTCCGTGAGCTGTGTGTCCGTGAGCTGTGTGCTGTGTCTATGTGTCTGTATGCTGTGTGTCTGTGTGCTGTGTGTCTGTGAGCTGTGTGTCTGTGAGCTGAGTGTCTGTGAGCTGTGTGTCTGTGTCTGTGAGCTGTGTGTATGTGTCTGTGAGCTGTGTGTCTGTGAGCTGTGTGTCTGTGAGCTGTGTGTCTGTGAGCTGTGTGTCCGTGAGCTGTGTGTCCGTGAGCTGTGTGTCCGTGAGCTGTGTGTCCGTGAGCTGTGTGTCCGTGAGCTGTGTGTCTGTGTCCGTGAGCTGTGTGTCCGTGTGCTGTGTGTCCGTGAGCTGTGTGTCCGTGAGCTGTGTGTCCGTGAGCTGTGTGTCTGTGAGCTGTGTGTCCGTGAGCTGTGTGTCCGTGAGCTGTGTGTCCGTGAGCTGTGTGTCTGTGTGCTGTGTGTCTGTGTGCTGTGGCTGTGTGCTGTGTCTATGTGTCTGTATGCTGTGTGTCTGTGAGCTGTGTCTGTGAGCTGTGTGTCTGTGAGCTGTGTGTCTGTGTGCTGTGTGTCTGTGTGCTGTGGCTGTGTGCTGTGTCTATGTGTCTGTATGCTGTGTGTCTGTGAGCTGTGTCTGTGAGCTATGTGTCTGTGAGCTGTGTGTCTGTGAGCTGTGTGTCCGTGTGCTGTGTGTCCGTGTGCTGTGTGTCCGTGAGCTGTGTGTCTGTGAGCTGTGTGTCTGTGAGCTGTGTGTCTGAGTGCTGTGTGTCTGTGAGCTGTGTGTCTGTGTGCTGTGTGTCTGTGAGCTGTGTGTCTGTGTGCTGTGTGTCTGTGAGCTGTGTGTCTGTGTGCTGTGTGTCTGTGAGCTGTGTGTCTGTGTGCTGTGTGTCCGTGTGCTGTGTGTCCGTGTGCTGTGTGTCCGTGTGCTGTGTGTCCGTGAGCTGTGTGTCTGTGTGCTGTGTGTCTGTGAGCTGTGTGTCTGTGAGCTGTGTGTCTGAGTGCTGTGTGTCCGTGTGCTGTGTGTCCGTGTGCTGTGTGTCCGTGTGCTGTGTGTCCGTGTGCTGTGTGTCCGTGAGCTGTGTGTCTGAGTGCTGTGTGTCCGTGTGCTGTGTGTCCGTGAGCTGTGTGTCTGAGTGCTGTGTGTCTGTGAGCTGTGTGTCTGAGTGCTGTGTGTCTGTGTGCTGTGTGTCTGTGAGCTGTGTGTCTGTGTGCTGTGTGTCTGTGAGCTGTGTGTCTGTGTGCTGTGTGTCTGTGTGCTGTGTGTCTGTGAGCTGTGTGTCCGTGAGCTGAGTGTCTGTGAGCTGTGTGTCCGTGAGCTGTGTGTCTGTGAGCTGTGTGTCCGTGTGCTGTGTGTCTGAGTGCTGTGTGTCTGTGTGCTGTGTGTCTGTGAGCTGTGTGTCTGTGTGCTGTGTGTCTGTGTGCTGTGTGTCTGTGAGCTGTGTGTCCGTGAGCTGAGTGTCTGTGAGCTGTGTGTCCGTGAGCTGTGTGTCTGTGAGCTGTGTGTCCGTGAGCTGTGTGTCTGAGTGCTGTGTGTCCGTGTGCTGTGTGTCTGTGTGCTGTGTGTCTGTGTGCTGTGTGTCTGTGAGCTGTGTGTCTGTGTGCTGTGTGTCCGTGTGCTGTGTGTCTGTGTGCTGTGTGTCTGTGTGCTGTGTGTCTGTGAGCTGTGTGTCTGTGTGCTGTGTGTCCGTGTGCTGTGTGTCTGTGAGCTGTGTGTCTGTGTGCTGTGTGTCCGTGTGCTGTGTGTCTGAGTGCTGTGTGTCCGTGTGCTGTGTGTCTGTGTGCTGTGTGTCCATGTGCTGTGTGTCTGAGTGCTGTGTGTCTGAGTGCTGTGTGTCTGTGTGCTGTGTGTCTGTGAGCTGTGTGTCCGTGAGCTGAGTGTCTGTGAGCTGTGTGTCCGTGAGCTGTGTGTCTGTGAGCTGTGTGTCCGAGTGCTGTGTGTCTGTGTGCTGTGTGTCCGAGTGCTGTGTGTCTGTGTGCTGTGTGTCTGAGTGCTGTGTGTCTGAGTGCTGTGTGTCTGTGTGCTGTGTGTCTGAGTGCTGTGTGTCTGAGTGCTGTGTGTCCGTGTGCTGTGTGTCTGTGTGCTGTGTGTCTGAGTGCTGTGTGTCTGAGTGCTGTGTGTCCGTGTGCTGTGTGTCCGTGTGCTGTGTGTCCGTGTGCTGTGTGTCTGAGTGCTGTGTGTCTGTGTGCTGTGTGTCTGTGTGCTGTGTGTCTGTGTGCTGTGTGTCTGTGTGCTATGTGTCTGTGAGCTGTGTGTCTGAGTGCTGTGTGTCCGTGTGCTGTGTGTCTGAGTGCTGTGTGTCTGAGTGCTGTGTGTCTGAGTGCTGTGTGTCTGTGTGCTATGTGTCTGTGAGCTGTGTGTCTGTGTGCTGTGTGTCTGTGTGCTGTGTGTCTGTGAGCTGTGTGTCTGTGTGCTGTGTGTCTGAGTGCTGTGTGTCTGTGAGCTGTGTGTCCGTGTGCTGTGTGTCCGTGTGCTGTGTGTCCGTGTGCTGTGTGTCCGTGTGCTGTGTGTCTGAGTGCTGTGTGTCTGTGTGCTGTGTGTCTGTGAGCTGTGTGTCTGTGTGCTGTGTGTCTGTGAGCTGTGTGTCCGTGTGCTGTGTGTCTGTGTGCTGTGTGTCTGTGAGCTGTGTGTCTGTGAGCTGTGTGTCTGTGAGCTGTGTGTCTGAGTGCTGTGTGTCTGTGTGCTGTGTGTCTGTGTGCTGTGTGTCTGTGTGCTGTGTGTCCGTGTGCTGTGTGTCCGTGTGCTGTGTGTCTGAGTGCTGTGTGTCTGAGTGCTGTGTGTCTGTGTGCTGTGTGTCTGTGAGCTGTGTGTCTGTGAGCTGTGTGTCCGTGTGCTGTGTGTCCGTGTGCTGTGTGTCCGTGTGCTGTGTGTCCGTGTGCTGTGTGTCTGTGTGCTGTGTGCTGTGTGTCTGAGTGCTGTGTGTCTGAGTGCTATGTGTCTGTGAGCTGTGTGTCTGTGTGCTGTGTGTCTGTGTGCTGTGTGTCTGTGTGCTGTGTGTCTGAGTGCTGTGTGTCTGAGTGCTGTGTGTCTGAGTGCTGTGTGTCTGTGTGCTATGTGTCTGTGAGCTGTGTGTCTGTGTGCTGTGTGTCTGTGTGCTGTGTGTCCGTGAGCTGTGTGTCCGTGAGCTGTGTGTCTGTGAGCTGTGTGTCTGTGTGCTGTGTGTCTGTGTGCTGTGTGTCTGTGAGCTGTGTGTCTGTGAGCTGTGTGTCTGTGAGCTGTGTGTCTGAGTGCTGTGTGTCTGAGTGCTGTGTGTCTGTGTGCTGTGTGTCTGTGAGCTGTGTGTCTGTGAGCTGTGTGTCTGTGAGCTGTGTGTCTGTGTCTGCGAGCTGTGTGTCCGTGAGCTGTGTGTCCGTGAGCTGTGTGTCCGTGAGCTGTGTGTCCGTGAGCTGTGTGTCTGTGAGCTGTGTGTCTGTGTCTGCGAGCTGTGTGTCTGTGAGCTGTGTGTCTGTGTCCGTGAGCTGTGTGTCCGTGTGCTGTGTGTCCGTGAGCTGTGTGTCCGTGAGCTGTGTGTCCGTGAGCTGTTTGTCCGTGAGCTGTGTGTCTGTGTGCTGTGGCTGTGTGCTGTGTCTATGTGTCTGTATGCTGTGTGTCTGTGAGCTGTGTCTGTGAGCTATATGTCTGTGAGCTGTGTGTCTGTGAGCTGTGTGTCCGTGAGCTGTGTGTCCGTGAGCTGTGTGTCCGTGAGCTGTGTGTCTGTGTGCTGTGGCTGTGTGCTGTGTCTATGTGTCTGTATGCTGTGTGTCTGTGAGCTGTGTCTGTGAGCTATGTGTCCGTGAGCTGTGTGTCTGTGAGCTGTGTGTCCGTGAGCTGTGTGTCTGTGTGCTGTGGCTGTGTGCTGTGTCTATGTGTCTGTATGCTGTGTGTCTGTGAGCTGTGTGTCTGTGAGCTATGTGTCTGTGAGCTGTGTGTCTGTGAGCTGTGTGTCTGTGTGCTGTGGCTGTGTGCTGTGTCTATGTGTCTGTATGCTGTGTGTCTGTGAGCTGTGTCTGTGAGCTATGTGTCTGTGAGCTGTGTGTCTGTGAGCTGTGTCTGTGAGCTGTGTGTCTGTGAGCTGTGTGTCTGTGAGCTGTGTGTCTGTGTCTGTGAGCTGTGTGTCTGTGAGCTGTGTCTGAGAGCTGTGTGTCCGTGAGCTGTGTGTCTGTGTGCTGTGTGTCTGTGAGCTGTGTGTCCGTGAGCTGTGTGTCCGTGAGCTGTGTGTCCGTGAGCTGTGTGTCTGTGTGCTGTGGCTGTGTGCTGTGTCTATGTGTCTGTATGCTGTGTGTCTGTGAGCTGTGTGTCTGTGAGCTGTGTGTCCGTGAGCTGTGTGTCCGTGAGCTGTGTGTCCGTGAGCTGTGTGTCCGTGAGCTGTGTGTCCGTGAGCTGTGTGTCTGTGTGCTGTGGCTGTGTGCTGTGTCTATGTGTCTGTATGCTGTGTGTCTGTGAGCTGTGTCTGTGAGCTGTGTGTCTGTGAGCTGTGTGTCCGTGAGCTGTGTGTCCGTGAGCTGTGTGTCCGTGAGCTGTGTGTCCGTGAGCTGTGTGTCCGTGAGTTGTGTGTCTGTGTGCTGTGTCTATGTGTCTGTATGCTGTGTGTCCGTGAGCTGTGTGTCCGTGAGCTGTGTGTCTGTGAGCTGTGTCTGTGAGCTGTGTGTCTGTGAGCTGTGTGTCCGTGAGCTGTGTGTCCGTGAGCTGTGTGTCCGTGAGCTGTGTGTCCGTGAGCTGTGTGTCTGTGTGCTGTGGCTGTGTGCTGTGTCTATGTGTCTGTGTGCTGTGTGTCTGTGAGCTGTCTGTGTCTGTGAGCTGTGAGTCTGTGAGCTGTGTGTCTGTGTGCTGTGTGTCCGTGAGCTGTGTGTCCGTGAGTTGTGTGTCTGTGTGCTGTGTCTATGTGTCTGTGAGCTGTGTGTCTGTGTGCTGTGTGTCTGTGAGCTGTGTGTCCGTGAGCTGTGTGTCTGTGTGCTGTGTCTGTGTGCTGTGTCTATGTGTCTGTATGCTGTGTGTCTGTGAGCTGTGTCTGTGAGCTGTGTGTCTGTGTCTGTGAGCTGTGAGTCTGTGAGCTGTGTGTCTGTGAGCTGTGTGTCTGTGTGCTGTGTGTCTGTGTGCTGTGTGTCTGTGTGCTGTGTCCATGTGTCTGTGAGCTGTGTGTCTGTGAGCTGTGTGTCTGTGTCCGTGAGCTGTGTGTCCGTGAGCTGTGTGCTGTGTCTATGTGTCTGTATGCTGTGTGTCTGTGAGCTGTGTGTCACTGTGCTGTTTGTCTGTGAGCTGTGTGTCTGTGAGCTATGTGTCTGTGAGCTGTGTGTCTGTGTGCTGCGTGTCTGTGTGCTGCGTGTCTGTGTGCTGCGTGTCTGTGTGCTGCGTGTCCGTGTGCTGCGTGTCCGTGAGCTGTGTGTCCGTGAGCTGTGTATCTGTGAGCTGTGTGTCTGTGTGCTGTGTCTATGTGTCTGTATGCTGTGTGTCTGTGAGCTGTGTCTGTGAGCTGTGTGTCTGTGTCTGTGAGCTGTGTGTCTGTGTCTGTGAGCTGTGTGTCTGTGTGCAGTGTATGTGAGCTGTGTGTCTGTTAGCTGTGTGTCTGTGTCTGTGAGCTGTGTGTCTGTGAGCTGCGTGTCCATGAGCTGTGTGTCTGTGAGCTGTGTCTATGTGTCTGTCTGCTGTGTGTCTGTGAGCTGTGTCTGTGTCTGTGAGCTGTTTCTGTGTCTGTGAGCTGTGTCCATGTGTCTGTGAGCTGTGTGTCTGTGAGCTGTGTGTCCGTGAGCTGTGTGTCCGTGTGCTGTGTGTCTGTGAGCTGTGTGTCCGTGAGCTGTGTGTCCGTGTGCTGTGTGTCTGTGAGCTGTGTGTCCGTGAGCTGTGTGTCCGTGTGCTGTGTGTCTGTGAGCTGTGTGTCTGTGAGCTGTGTGTCCGTGAGCTGTGTGTCCGTGAGCTGTGTGTCCGTGAGCTGTGTGTCCGTGAGCTGTGTGTCCGTGAGCTGTGTGTCCGTGAGCTGTGTGTCCGTGAGCTGTGTGTCCGTGAGCTGTGTGTCCGTGAGCTGTGTGTCTGTGTGCTGTGTGTCCGTGAGCTGTGTGTCCGTGAGCTGTGTGTCTGTGTGCTGTGTGTCCGTGAGCTGTCTGTCTGTGTGCTGCGTGTCTGTGAGCTGTGTGTCCGTGTGCTGTGTGTCTGTGAGCTGTGTGTCCGTGAGCTGTCTGTCTGTGAGCTCTGTGTCCGTGAGCTGTGTGTCTGTGTCTGTGAGCTGTCTGTCCGTGAGCTGTGTGTCCGTGAGCTGTGTGTCCGTGTGCTGCGTGTCTGTGAGCTGTGTGTCCGTGTGCTGTGTGTCTGTGAGCTGTGTGTCCGCGAGCTGTCTGTCTGTGAGCTCTGTGTCCGTGAGCTGTGTGTCTGTGTCTGTGAGCTGTCTGTCCGTGAGCTGTGTGTCCGTGAGCTGTGTGTCCGTGTGCTGTGTGTCTGTGAGCTGTGTGTCTGTGAGCTGTGTGTCCGTGAGCTGTGTGTCCGTGAGCTGTGTGTCCGTGAGCTGTGTGTCCGTGAGCTGTGTGTCCGTGAGCTGTGTGTCCGTGAGCTGTGTGTCCGTGAGCTGTGTGTCCGTGAGCTGTGTGTCCGTGAGCTGTGTGTCCGTGAGCTGTGTGTCCGTGAGCTGTGTGTCCGTGAGCTGTGTGTCTGTGTGCTGTGTGTCCGTGAGCTGTCTGTCTGTGTGCTGCGTGTCTGTGAGCTGTGTGTCCGTGTGCTGTGTGTCTGTGAGCTGTGTGTCCGTGAGCTGTCTGTCTGTGAGCTCTGTGTCCGTGAGCTGTGTGTCTGTGTCTGTGAGCTGTCTGTCCGTGAGCTGTGTGTCCGTGAGCTGTGTGTCCGTGTGCTGCGTGTCTGTGAGCTGTGTGTCCGTGTGCTGTGTGTCTGTGAGCTGTGTGTCCGCGAGCTGTCTGTCTGTGAGCTCTGTGTCCGTGAGCTGTGTGTCTGTGTCTGTGAGCTGTCTGTCCGTGAGCTGTGTGTCCGTGAGCTGTGTGTCCGTGTGCTGTGTGTCCGTGAGCTGTGTGTCCGTGTGCTGTGTGTCCGTGAGCTGTGTGTCCGTGAGCTGTGTGTCCGTGTGCTGTGTGTCTGTGAGCTGTGTGTCCGTGAGCTGTGTGTCCGTGTGCTGTGTGTCCGTGTGCTGTGTGTCCGTGAGCTGTGTGTCCGTGAGCTGTGTGTCCGTGTGCTGTGTGTCCGTGAGCTGTGTGTCCGTGAGCTGTGTGTCCGTGAGCTGTGTGTCTGTGAGCTGTGTGTCTGTGAGCTGTGTGTCCGTGAGCTGTGTGTCCGTGTGCTGTGTGTCCGTGAGCTGTGTGTCCGTGAGCTGTGTGTCCGTGAGCTGTGTGTCCGTGTGCTGTGTGTCCGTGAGCTGTGTGTCCGTGTGCTGTGTGTCCGTGAGCTGTGTGTCTGTGTGCTGTGTGTCCGTGAGCTGTGTGTCCGTGAGCTGTGAGTCCGTGAGCTGTGTGTCTGTCTGCTGTGTGTCCGTGAGCTGTGTGTCTGTGAGCTGTGTGTCTGTGTGCTGTGTGTCCGTGAGCTGTGTGTCTGTGAGCTGTGTGTCTGTGTGCTGTGTGTCCGTGAGCTGTGTGTCTGTGAGCTGTGTGTCCGTGAGCTGTGTGTCCGTGAGCTGTGTGTCCGTGAGCTGTGTGTCCGTGAGCTGTGTGTCCGTGAGCTGTGTGTCTGTGTCCGTGAGCTGTGTGTCCGCGAGCTGCGTGTCCGTATGCATGTGTCCGTGTGCTGTGTGTCCGTGTGCTGTGTGTCCGTGAGCTGTGTGCTGTGTCTATGTGTCTGTGAGCTGTGTGTCTGTGAGCTGTGTGTCCGTGTGCTGTGTGTCCATGAGCTGTGTGCTGTGTCTATGTGTCTGTGAGCTGTCTGTCCGTGAGCTGTGTCTCTCTGAGCTGTGTCTGTGAGCTGTGTGTCTGTGTGTCTTTGAGCTGTGTATCTGTGAGCTGTGTGTCCGTGTGCTGTGTGTCTGTGTGTCTTTGAGCTGTGTATCTGTGAGCTGTGTGTCCGTGTGCTGTGTGTCTGTGTGTCTTTGAGCTGTGTATCTGTGAGCTGTGTGTCCGTGAGCTGTGTGTCCGTGAGCTGTGTGTCCGTGAGCTGTGTGTGTCCGTGAGCTGTGTGTCCGTGAGCTGTGTCTATGTGTCTGTGAGCTGTGTGTCTGTGTCTGTGAGCTGTGCGTCTGTGAGCTGTGTGTCTGTGTGTCTGTGTGCTGTGTGTCTGTGAGCTGTGTGCCTGTGTGCTGTGTGTCTGTGTGCTGTGTGTCTGTGTGCTGTGTGTCTGTGTGCTGTGTGTCCTTGAGCTGTGTGTCTGTGTGCTGTGTCCATGTGTCTGTGAGCTGTGTGTCTGTGAGCTGTGTGTCCTTGAGCTGTGTGTCTGTGAGCTGTGTGCTGTGTCCATGTGTCTGTGTCTGTGAGCTGTGTGTCCGTGAGCTGTGTGTCCGTGAGGTGTGTGTCCGTGAGCTGTGTGACCGTGAGCTGTGTGTCCGTGAGCTGTGTGTCCGTGAGCTGTGTGCTGTGTCTGTGTGTCTGTATGCTGTGTGTCTGTGAGCTGTGTGTCAGTGTGCTGTGTGTCTGTGAGCTGTGTGTCCGTGTGCTGTGTGTCTGTGTGCTGTGTCTATTTGTCTGTGTGCTGTTTCTGTGTGTCTGTGTCCGTGAGCTGTGTCTGTGTGCTGTGTCTTTGCGCTGTGTCTGTACGTGTGTGCTGTGTCTGTTTCTGTGTGTCTGTGTGCTGTGTGTCTGTGTCTGTGTGTCTATGTCCGTGTGCTGTGTCTGTGTGCTTTGTGTCTGATGCTGTGTCTGAGTGTGTGCTGTGTCTGTGTGCCAGTGTCTGAGTCTGTGTGCTGTGTGTCTGTGTCCATGTGCTGTGTCTGTGTGTGTGTGTCTGTGTGCTATGTGTGTGTGTGTCTGTATGTGTGTCTGTGTGCTGTGTGTGTGCCTGTGTATCTGTGTGCTATGTGCTGTGTCTGTGTATCTATGTGTCTGTGTGTCTGTGTGTGCTGTGCCTGTGTGCTGTGTGGCTGTGTGTGTGCCTGTGTATCTGTGTGTGTTTGTGTGCTGTGCCTGTGTGCTGTGTGTGCCTGTGTATCTATGTGTCTGTGTGTGCTGTGCCTGTGTGCTGTGTGTGCTGTGTGTGTGCCTGTGTATCTATGTGTCTGTGTGTGCTGTGCCTGTGTGCTGTGTGTGTGCCTGTGTATCTATGTGTCTGTGTGTGCTGTGCCTGTGTGCTGTGTGTGTGCCTGTGTATCTATGTGTCTGTGTGTCTGTGTGTGCTGTGCCTGTGTGCTGTGTGTGCTGTGTGTGTGCCTGTATATCTATGTGTCTGTGTGTCTGTGTGTGCTGTGCCTGTGTGCTGTGTGTGTGCCTGTGTATCTATGTGTCTGTGTGTGCTGTGCCTGTGTGCTGTGTGTGTGTCTGTGTATCTATGTATCTATGTGTCTGTGTGTCTGTGTGTGCTGTGCCTGTGTGCTGTGTGTGCTGTGTGTGTGCCTGTATATCTATGTGTCTGTGTGTGCTGTGCCTGTGTGCTGTGTGTGTGCCTGTGTATCTATGTGTCTGTGTGTCTGTGTGTGCTGTGTGTGTGCCTGTATATCTATGTGTCTGTGTGTCTGTGTGTGCTGTGCCTGTGTGCTGTGTGTGTGCCTGTGTATCTATGTGTCTGTGTGTGCTGTGCCTGTGTGCTGTGTGTGCTGTGTATGTGCCTGTGTATCTATGTGTCTGTGTGTCTGTGTGTGCTGTGCCTGTGTATCTATGTGTCTGTGTGTGCTGTGCCTGTGTATCTATGTGTCTGTGTGTGCTGTGCCTGTGTGCTGTGTGGCTGTGTGTGTGCCTGTGTATCTATGTGTCTGTGTGTGCTGTGCCTGTGTGCTGTGTGCTGTGTGTGTGCCTGTGTATCTATGTGTCTGTGTGTGCTGTGCCTGTGTGTCTGTGTGTGCTGTGCCTGTGTGCTGTGTGTGCTGTGTGTGTGCCTGTGTGTCTGTGTGTGCTGTGCCTGTGTGCTGTGTGTGTGCCTGTGTATCTATGTGTCTGTGTGTGCTGTGCCTGTGTGCTGTGTGTGCTGTGTGTGTGCCTGTGTGTCTGTGTGTGCTGTGCCTGTGTGCTGTGTGTGTGCCTGTGTATCTATGTGTCTGTGTGTGCTGTGCCTGTGTGTCTGTGTGTGCTGTGCCTGTGTGCTGTGTGTGCTGTGTGTGTGCCTGTGTGTCTGTGTGTGCTGTGCCTGTGTGCTGTGTGTGTGCCTGTGTATCTATGTGTCTGTGTGTGCTGTGCCTGTGTGCTGTGTGTGCTGTGTGTGTGCCTGTGTGTCTGTGTGTGCTGTGCCTGTGTGCTGTGTGTGTGCCTGTGTATCTATGTGTCTGTGTGTGCTGTGCCTGTGTGCTGTGTGTGTGCCTGTGTATCTATGTGTCTGTGTGTGCTGTGCCTGTGTGCTGTGTGTGTGCCTGTGTATCTATGTGTCTGTGTGTGCTGTGCCTGTGTGCTGTGTGTGTGCCTGTGTATCTATGTGTCTGTGTGTGCTGTGCCTGTGTGTCTGTGTGTGCTGTGCCTGTGTGCTGTGTGGCTGTGTGCTAGCCCACAATGCCCTTATGGAGGGGATTCCAGGATTGTGACCCAGCGACTGTGAAGGAACAGTGGTTTATTTCCAAGTCAGGATGGTGAGGGGCTTGGAGGGGAACTTGCAGGGGGTGGTGTTCCCATATAACTACTGCCCTTGTCCTTCCAGATGGAAGTGGTCGTAGGTGTGGAAGGTGTTGTGTGAGGATGTTTGGTGAATTTCTGCAGCGCATCTTGTAGATGGTACACACTGCTGTTACTGAGTGTCGGTGTTGGAGGGAGGGGGTGTTTGTGGATGTGCTGCCGATCCAGCAGCTGCTTTGTCCTGGATGGTGCCAAGCCTCTTGAGTCTTGTTGGAACTGACTTGATCCAGACAAGTGGGGTATATTCCATCACAGGCCTGACTTGTGCCTCGTGGATGGGGGACAGGCTTTGGGGGAGGGGTGTTGGGATTGTTCACAGCTGACAATCAACATTCTCTCAACGCAGTGCAGCTTCCACCCTGGAGTCGTCTCCCCTCCACACAGACACACGCCCACACAGAGACACAGACACACACCCACACAGACACACGCCCACACAGACACACGCCCACACAGATACACCCCCCCCACACAGACATATACACAGACACCTACACAGATACACACATACACACCCAACCCCACACTCTCATCCCCCCCCCCCCCCCACACACACACACACACACACACACACACACACACACAGCTGTAGATGCTGGGTCACCGTGCCAGTTTCAGTTTCTCCGGATACTGCTGCAGACAGACCTCAGAGACCCACCCAGCGACTGAAGCAATTAGAAGGATCGCAGACAGCACTGTGTTTCTGACTGTTGTGATTACTGTAACTAATCACCCGTTTGGGAAGAACAGTATCATCTGAGAGGTCAGTTGTGAGGTTTCCAGTCTGCACTGATCTTCCGAACTGTGCAGAAACGGCTCAAAGAGTGCTCATTAAACAAACTTTGTTCACAGGGACCTCTCGTGTGCAGGGGACAGGAACCTACCCAGGCTTTACAACTAAAACATCGTGGGGACAATGGGTCCCTGACACAATGTCCAGGGCAATGCCTCAACCAGAGTCTACTTGTCAACCAATCAGCAGCAGTTACTTGTATGATCCAAATTGTTATACCCTTTGGAATTTGGCATTCTTGCTGGTGTCCTGATGAATGCAGGATGCAAACCTGCTGCTTTTCAATATCTCCCAAGTTCTGTCCTTCCAAGAGACAAACATTCAAACATGAAAAATCAGCTGACAACATGAAACAAGGCAGGATAATCAGTCAATAAGGACCTATTCCAGCTCTTTCATTACATTATGGGATGTGATTCCTCTAGGATCCCGCTAATCTCTAGCGAATGCATTATTCACTTGCTCCAAGCTGAGTGGTTTGGGGAGTTTTTGGGGGGTAATCTTTCTGAATAGGGGTTTACCGTCTCTGAGTGACTGACCTGTGGCACAGGGCTCCCTCCACGTTCTGCTTGCAGGTACACTCTCCGTTGGCCGGATCACAGTCACCAATACTGCCTTCAGGATGACACCCACACTTTCTGAAAAGAGACCACTTTTACTGGGTGCCATTGACAGACTGACCGCTCTGGGGTATCCCGTTCCCACGGAACATTCCCTCCCCATTATGTTCCCGTTAACACGAGGTGCTCTGGTCTAGAACACTCCCCCGCCAAATTAAGACTGGGCTGCAGCATATGGTGAGGGTGGGGAAGGGGCAGTGGGGCCAACTCAATGGGCTCTTTCAAAGAGCTGACGCAAGCATGATGGGCCAAATGGCCTCTTTCTGCACAGGGGGAGGGGAGATGACCATGGACTGTACCACTGAATATTGGGGGTGGGGAGAGAGAAAAAAAACCATGGACTGTACTACTGAAGGTGGGGAGGGGGAACAGATGGATTGTACCACTGAAGGTTTGGGGGGAGAGATAATCATGGACTGTACCACTGAAGGGAGGGGGGAAGGAGGAGGGCTGCAGGCTCTGGACTGTACCATTCAAGGTGGGGGAAGGGGAGATCACCAAAGACTGTACCACTGAAGGGGGGTGGAAATAACATGGATTGTACCATTCAAGGTGGGAAAAGGGGAGATAACTAAGGACTGCACCACTGAAGTACAGGAGGGGAGATGACTGTGGACTGTACCATTGATGGTGTGAAAGGGGTTGGGTACATGGAAAATGGATAAGAGTTTGAAGGCAGATTGAGATGCTGTGGTTTGGAATGTCCTGCTTCAAACAGCAATGGGAAAAAAAAAACTGAACCTGGAACTTTCCAAAGGGGAACTGGATAAACTGTCAGACTGAATAATAAAAAATTGCAGTGCTCTGGGGAAAGAGTGGGAGGGAATTGGACAGCCCGTTTAAGGAATGTGGTACAGATACTTTGGGCAGAATAGGCTCCTTTTGTGCTCTCACCTTGTCCCTCACCAATAACAGGAGAAAGTGAGGACTGCAGATGCTGGAGATCAGAGCTGAAAATGTGTTGCTGGAAAAGCGCAGCAGGTCAGGCAGCATCCAGGGAACATTCCTGAAGAAGGGCTTATGCCCGAAACGTCGATTCTCCTGTTCCCTGGATGCTGCCTGACCTGCTGAGCTTTTCCAGCAACACATTTTCAGCTCTTCACCAATAACAACCACCTTACCTGCAGCCTCCCTCCGACAGAGAGTGATGGCCCTTTTGGCACTGGTCACATGTCTTCCCCGTGACAGTTCCTTTACAGACACAATCTCCATTGTGGTCACATTGTAAACTCAGTGACCCTGTGGGTGCAAGGAACACAGCGTGAGAGTTACACTCCCCAGCCCAACAAAACGTGGCACTCATTGTTCACCCTCAACAGTTACACCCTCCACACCTTCTCCACATCTATCCAGTCAAACCTTTCTAGAGAAAGAGCCTGTCAGTGCCTCGGAGATTCAAACTGCTTTTCCTTAGATGGTGATGGTGAGCACGAGGGGACATAGCTTTAAATTGAGGGGTGTTAGATATAGGACAGATGTCAGAGGTAGTTTCTTTACTCATTGAGTAGTATGGGCCTGCAACAGTACTAGACTCACCAAGTTTAAGGGCATTTAAATGCTCATTGGATAGACATAAGGATGACAATGGAATAGTGTAGGATAAATGGGCTTCAGATTGGGTTCACAGGTCAGCGCAACATTGAGGACCACGGGGCCTGTATTGCACTGTAATGTTCTATGAATGCTCATCCATATAATGGAGCGAGAGAGAGAGAGAAAAGGAGGGATTTACAATGTGCTGAGAATCCCAAACGTGAAGGTTAGTAAATTTTCCAGGAACTGAAATGGAAGGTAGAGAGACAAGCCAGCTTGAGGTGAACCTCTGCTCACATCCTCTTTGTTTCATCCATCACCCGACCTGTTCCCTTGCTTTAGAACATAGAACGTAGAACAATACAGCGCAGAACAGGCCCTTCGGCCCTCGATGTTGGGCCGACCTGTGAATTATTCTCAGCTCGTCCCCCTACACTATCCCAAACTCATCCATATGCTTATCTAAGGATTGTTTAAATCTCCCTAATGTGGCTGAGTTATGTCCTCATGTCTTTATCCAGCCTTCAATGTTCACCTCTGATTGCGAGTCCCACCCTCTCACTATCTCTGGGTATCAGTTTCCAGGATTCCCTGTTTGATTAATTAGTGACTGCCTCACGGCACCAGGGACCCGGGTTCGATTCCAGCCTCGGGTGTCTGTCTGTGTGGAATTTGCACATTCTCCCCATGTCTGCGTGGGTTTCCTCCGGGTGCTCCGGTTTCATGTGATCTCTATGGTGGGAAGCAGGCCATTCTGCCCATCAAGTCCACACCAACCCTCTGAATAGCATCCCATCCAGACCCATCCCAGCACCCCCATATTTCCCATGGCTAACCCACCTAACCTGCACATTCCCCTGGACAATTTACCCATGTCCAATTCACCTGGCCTGCACATCTTTGGACTGTGGGAGGAAACCAGTGCACCCAGAGGAAACCCACGCTGACACGGGGAGAATGTGCAAGCTCCACATGGACAGTTGCCCGAGGCTGGAATCAAACCCAGGTCCCTGGCACTGGGAGGCAGCAGTGCGAACCACTGGGTCACTGTGCTGTCCATCCCACAATCCAAAAATGTGCAGGTTTGGATGGATTGGCCAAGGGAAATGAGGGGTTATAGGGATAGGGTAGGGGGGTTTGAATGCTCTTCGGAGTGTCGGTGTAGACTGAATGGGCCGAATGGTCTTTTCCCACACTATAGGGATTCTATATTCGTGACCTTCAGGTCTGGAGAAAGGGTCTGTCAAAGCCTGGGAGCTAAATGCATCTTGATGTATCCTCCCAGCACCCAGAATTCAAACTCCAACATTCCTCCTCCCAATCCGAAATCTCTCATTGGCTCTTCCAGTTCAGGCCCACCTGGGATTGGAATATTTCAATTCCCTCCCCCGAACCCACCCGGTCCCCTTCTGGACATCTCTGGGACTGAGTTACCCGACACTCACCCACAACGCTGCAGTTACACGGCTGGCACATCTCATCAGCAGTCCTTCTGTAGAAGTTCTCCTTGCACGTCTCGCAGTGGGATCCTGCTGTGCTATCCCTGCAGTTCAGGCACTGCCCCCCATGGCCAGTCCGACGGTACAGATCCATGTTGAAGATGCACTGCTCCGATTTCCCACTGCAGTTACAGGCTGGAGAGGAGGCAGGGACTAATCAATCAGTTCGTCTCCCCACGCTCCCAATAACCGTGCTGACAAATACTTCCCATTGGTGCCAAATTCCCATGGATGAGAAAGGAGAGCCGTTTCCTGACTCTCAGCCTGAGGTGACAACACTGCCCCAGGATTATCCCAGAATGCCCAGGGCCCTATTCTAACTGGCTCCCCGCAATTTCACTTCTGTTTATTCGTCGCAAAACGTTTAGATTAGATTAGATTAGATTAGATTAGATTACTTACAGTGTGGAAACAGGCCCTTCGGCCCAACAAGTCCACACCGACCCGCCGAAGCGCAACCCACCCATACCCCTACATTTACCCCTTTAACCTAACATTACGGGCAATTTAGCATGGCCAATTCACCTGACCTGCACATTTTTGGATTGTGGGAGGAAACTGGAGCACCCGGAGGAAATCCACGCAGACTCGGGGAGAACGTGCAAACTCCACACAGTCAGTCGCCTGAGTCGGGAATTGAACCCGGGTCTCTGGCGCTGTGAGGCAGCAGTGCTAACCACTGTGCCACCATGCCGCCCACAATTTAAAGTTCAGGAAAGGGCAGTCGGAATATTGCGTGCAATTCTGGTCTCCTTCCTGTCAGAAAGATGTTGTGAAACTTGAAAAGGTTCAGAAAAGATTTACAAGGATGTTGCCAGGGTTGGAGGATCTGAGCTACAGGGAGAGGCTGAACAGGCTGGGGCTGTTTTCCCTGGAGCGTCGGAGGCTGAGGGGAGACCTTATAGAGGTTTACAAAATTATGAGGGGCTTGGATAGGGTAAATAGGCAAAGTCTTTTCCTTGGGGTGGGGGAGTCCAGAACTAGAGGGCATAGGTTTAGGGTGAGAAGGGAAAGATATAAAAGAGACATATGGGGCAACTTTTTCATGCAGAGGGTGGTATGTGTATGGAATGAGCTGCCAGAGGATGTGGTGGAGGCTGGTACAATTACAGCATTTAAAAGGCATTTGGATGGGTATATGAATAGGAAGGGTTTGGAGGGATATGGGCCGGGTGCTGGCAGGTGGGACTAGATTGGGTTGGGATATCTGGTCGGCGTGGACGGGTTGGACCAAAGGGTCTGTTTCTGTGCTGTACATCTCTATGACTCTATGACTCTATAACAGCTGAGGGAAATCCAATTAGCTTTCAGGCTGGAACGTACAGCAACACAGACAACCAATGGTTGGAGAGGAAAGGTGGACCACTGAAGTGATCAACTCTCCAGGAAGAACCCAGAGTTCACAACCCCTCACTCTCCGATAAAAGTGGAGCATTATTAGAGACCATTCGGCCCATCGAGTCCACTCTGCCATTCGATCCTGGGCGATACATTTCCCTAGCCCGTTCTCCTGCCTTCCCCCCATAATTTCTTTGAGGAGGTAAAAAGCAATCTGACTAAGGAGAGCGAGTGAATCTCCAGAAGGCCCTTGACAGGATACCACGCAGGAGGCTGCTCAGTAAGGTAAGACGCCATTGGTGTTCGCGGCAAGGTGCTGGCATGGATACAGGGAGTGGGGATAGTGGGGTTTTCTTTCAGGGTGGCAGCTGGTGACTGGACAAGTCCCACAGGGGCCAGTGTCGGGACCACAGCTCTTCACGCGATACATTAATGCAGTGGATGAAGGAACGGTGTTGCTGGGTGTGCAGACAGCACAAGGACAGGTGGGGGAGCAGGCAGCGTCTGAGGAGGCGAGGAGGCTGGGAGAGCGGGCAGATGGAGAAGATTGTGGGGAAATGTGAAGTTATGCAGTTTGGTAGGAAGAACGGAGGCAGAGGCTATTTTCAAAACAAGGAAAGGTCTTGGGATCCTGGCTCAGGATTCCCTTCAGGTTGACATGCGGGTTCAGTTCGCAGTCGGGAAGGAAAGTGCAATGTTAGCATTAATTTCGAAAGGACTGGAATACAAGAGCAGGGGTGAGGCTGTAGAAGGTTCTGGTCAGACTGCATTTGGAATATTGTGAGCAGTTTTGGGCCTTGTATCTAAGGAAGGATGTGCTGCATTGGAGGGGGTCTGGAGGAAGTCCACAACAATGATTCTGGGGATAAAGGGCTTGTCATGTGAGGAGCAGCTGAGGACTCTAATGGGGTTTAGAAGGATGGGGCGGGGGGTGGGGGGGCAGAATCTGATTGAAAGCTACAGAATACGGAGCGGCCTGGATAGAGTGGACGTGGGGAAGATGTTTCCATGAGCAGGAGAGACTATGACCCGGGGCCAGAGTGAAGGGTCAACCCTTGAGAGGTTTGAGATGAGGAGGTATGATCCTTTCGTGATGAGGAGGACTTTCTTTAGCCAGAGGGAGGGGGAATCTGTGGGACTCATTGCCACAGTGGGCCGTGGAGGCCAAAACATTATTTAAGACAGAGGTAGGTTCTTGATGAGTAAGGGGATGAAAGATTCCAGGGAGAAGGCAGGGGAATGGGGTGGAGAAACCTCTATTCCTGAGCAAGGGCTTTTGCCCGAAACGTCGATTTTCCTGCTCCTCGGATGCTGCCTGACCTGCTGCGCTTTTCCAGCACCACTCTGATCTAGAAAATCTGGAGAAACATGTCAGACGTGATCAAATAGTGCAGAAGATTCAATGGGCCGAATGGCCTGATTCTGCTCCTGTTTGTTAACCCTTGATCCCTTTACTATGAATTTGTAGTGGGGTCTGATCAAGGTGTTGAAAAGGATTGACGGATTTGATTGTTTTCGATGTAGCAATATTATTTCATCCTGTCTGAAAGGGAGGAGTCTCAAAGGGCCGATATCCGGGACCCACTGACAAGGCAAAGCACACCAGGCTGATGGCACTCACCAACAAACAGAAGAGGACGTTGGGAAACTTACGGAGACATTCGTTGGCTGCCTCGGCAGATGCCCGCGCCCAGGGCCGGTCGTGGTAGAAGGGTTGGCACCTCTCACAGTCTACGCCCGATGTGTTGTGCTGACAGTCACACACCAACCTGCCCTGCCCGTTGGTCACACACTCACTGGCATGGCCATTACATTTACACCTGAGAACACAACCCAGTGACAATCAGAACCTGCATTCCGCTAGCACCTCTGGGTGTCCCTGAGGCGCTTCATGGCCAATGGAGACCAATGAAACGCAATCATCATTTTAATACAGGAAGCATAGCAGCCTGTTTGTACACAGCAAGATGCCAGAATGTGATCACGACCAGATTTTAATGATATTGGTTCAGGGACATTGGGTAAACTCCCTTTATATTCAAATAACACCCTGGAATCTTTCCCATCTCCTGACGGTGCAGTCCTCGCCTCAATTCAATGCCTCATCTAAAAAAAAAAGGCACCTCTGACAGTGCAGCACTCCTGCAGTATTGCAGTAGGATTATCACTCTGCATTACAGACTCAAGGCTTTACAGTTGAACTTACAATCAACAACAACTGTCATTTATATGGCGCTTCTAATGTCAAAACAAAATCTGACACGGCGCCACGTAAGGAGATATTTAGTTCAGATGACCCAAACATTTATCAAAGCTTTTAAAGTTTTTAAGGAGTTTCTTAAAAGTGGGGAAGGAGGTGGAGTGGTGGAGATGTTCAGGAAGGGAATTGCACAGTTTAGGGTCTGGGTTGTCAACACCTGCATAACAAACACTTTCCAGCTCCAAGACAAAAGGGCTAAACTCATCAAGGTTCACAATATATTATCACCATCTGGGAATTCAGATGTTCGAGGTAAATGGGTTTTATGGTTTCAGTTTTGTAAAGGAGATTTTAATTTTCTTTTAAATGAAGTCGGAGTGTCTTTTGGAGCAGGGAACTAAATACACTGTTTTCAAAAACAACATGAGGTTTAAGTTAAATACCTCAATCAGAGACTCGGGGAATTAATTGCTAATGTTTATAATGCTGTGCCTGACAGATTGTCAGACATCACGAGTACATTGTATTCAGCATCAGGTTTCTGTTCAGAACGACACCTCCATTTCAGCAGCAGGGCCTGTGATTTCGTAAAACTCTCCAGACTGTGAGAGTTTAGTTTAGAGATGTTTCTTAGCTGCCAGAACTAGCAAGACATCTCCAGGTCAAACAAGCTCTTATTGAACAGAGTTGGATTAAAGAATGAATCATTTGGAGGTGTAAAACAAATCTCAATTAGATTAGATTCCCTACAGTGTGGAAACAGACCCTTCGGCCCAACAAGTCCACACTGACCCTCCGAAGTGCAATCCACCCATACCCCTACACCTAACACTACGGGCAATTTAGCATGGCCAATTCACCTGACCTGCACATCTTTGGACTGTGGGAGGAAACTGGAGCACCCGGAGGAAACCCACACAGACACGGGGAGAATGTGCAAAGTCCACACAGACACTCGCCTGAGGCGGGAATTGAACCTGGGTCTCTGGCACTGTGAGGCAGCAGTGCTAACCACTGTGCCACCATGCCGCCCAAAAGGAATTGATTTTATCTTGGTGAGTGTTCAGGCTGGTTCAGAGATTCACTGGTTCACTGAGGCTGGTGGAACAGCCTGTAGAAATAAAAGGAACGCTGAGAGGCTACAGGACAATAATGCTGGGTTTTTTTTCCTGACCATGCTGTGACTAGATCTCAGGCCTGCAGAATTAGACAGGAAGGGATGAAGTCTGTGAAAAGCAGATGATTTGTAAATTCTATTATCAGACAAACGTTTTGAAAACGTAAGTAAGAAAGATGAAGGAAAAGACAATGTTTATGATATGTTTAGCCAATCTTCTTTAGCAGAAATGGAACAAATGGATTACACCAAACAACCTATTGAGATATTGAGCCAGAACCAATGAGATGACACGTGCCTTTTAGAGAGATTTGTTCTGTCCTGTTTCTCTTGAAGAGAGTGGTTGTAGCCCTGGTACCGAGGTGTCTGCTCCATGGAAAGCTGAGGAAATAGCTTTGGGGTTTTTAATAAAAGTAGTGTGAGTGGGTGGGGTCAGGCTCACACAGCCCCCAGGGTCTGAGCTTTTGCTTTCTGTTGTTGAAGTTGGGGTTGAAGCTGCTACACACAGCTCTCTCTCTGCTGCTGCTGCTCGACTCGCTCGGTCAGTGTTCCTTCCCCTGGACTGGGGGAGATCGCAAGTGAGGGAAGTCAGGTTTGCCTTTGGCAAGGGCGTGTTTATGGGATGCTGCTCTATTGGAACAGTTGGTTATAGCAGTTAAATAAGATCCCAGTGTGTTAAGTATTTCGATAGAGTTAAAGTTATGCCAATTCTTGTTTGGTTTGCATTTTAACTGGTGTCAGAATAAAGTGTGTTTTGCTTAAAGCTTAATGGTGTAGCCAATCGAATCACACCCCCTTAACACTTGCCTTCAAATAAAATAAAAGGCTAGGATTTCTCCGGTATATTTTGAGTAGGTTGGTCTGATCCATAACACCATTAACCAAGTGTTATTATTTGAAAGACAAAGTCTGAATGAGAAATTGGAAACCATCTCAAATACCACCCAATGAGCAATCATTGAACAAGTGGTGGTCCCATCTGAGAGAGTGTTGTGATTGGCTCACAAAATCCCAATGGCAGCTCATTTTGGAGTTAGGAACATGGGCTAAAGTACTGAGTGGCCAAGATTATACATAGGTATGGTCAAATAGAGCCAACAGCTTATGGCGAGACCCCCTGCATCGACTGAACCTACACCTTTGACCCTGATACTGGTTTGTGAGGCTTGGTCCTTGTCATCCTGAATTCCTAATCCGTCGCATTTCCCTCCCCACCTCCTCCAGCTCAAACAACACCTTCACAGGAAACACCAACAATAAAATGTGAGCAGGAATGGGGCCGTGACTTCCAACGGTGGGAGGGAGGGAGAGAGGGAGAGGGAGAGCGGGGGGTGGGAGACAGCAGGAGGAAACGAGAGAGGGAGGGAGAGGAAGTGAGACAGTGAGGGGGGGAGGCAGAGCGCAGGGGAAAGACAGCAAGAGGGAGTGAGAGAGGGAGGGTGAGGGAGTGAGAGGGAGAGGGGGAGAGGGGAAGGAAGCAAGACGGAGTGAGACAGCAAGAGGGTGTGAAAGAAGGAGGGGGAGGGAGAGAGGGAGGGAGAGGGAGACAACTAGAGGGAGCAAGGTGGAGTGAGAGAGGGAGAGTGAGGGGGAGAGAGTGGAGGTGAGAGATCTGGAGGGGGATGGGGTGGGAGGGCGCATGAGGTAGTGAAAGAGGGAAAGGGGGTGGGAATGGGAGGGAGAGGGTTGTGAGTGAGGGAGGGAGAGGAGTGAGAGAATGAGAGGGAGATGGAGCAAGAAAACAAGTGGGAGGGAGAGAGGAACGAGGCAGAGAGAAACAGAGGGAGAGTGAGAGAGGAACAAGATGGCGAGAGAAAGGGGAGTGAGAGAACGAGGGGTTGAGAGAATGAGATGGTGAGAGAGTGAAGGGGGGGACGAGAGTATGAGAGGGGGCTGAGAGAGTGAGATGGGAGCGAGCACGGCAGAGATGGATAAAACAAAGAGAGAGGAGATCAGTTCCAGCTGTTGTGGTTACAATTATTTCAAGGCTGACATCAGAATGGGAAGGTCCAGATGTTGTACAGCTGCCTTCTGATGTCAGAGGGAACGCTGAGCTGTTCAGTGGAATCCTCATGGATCAACATTAGGATAATCGAACCTCACTCACTTCAAAGGGAAAGCTTGCATTTCTGTAGTGCCTTTCACAACCTCAGGGCATCCCAGAGACGGTATGACACAGTCTTTTTGAAGCCTGTCCACTGCTGTAATGCAGGGAATGGTCTACACAGGAAGATCCCACAAAGGTGACTGTGACCATTGAATGTTTTCCGTGTTTCTGGTTGTGGGATAAATTTTGGCCCTGGGAGAACTCCCTCATTGTTCCCTGGAATACCAGTACGGGATCTTTAACATCCACCTGAGGAAGCCTCAGGTTCACATTTCATCTCAAAGACAACCCCTCAGACAGTGCAGCACTGTCAGGGAGCTCTGAACTCACCAGCTCCTGGCTCTACTACCCATTGAACAACGACAAAAACTAAAAAGACTGCACACTTCAACCTATTCACACCGTGACACCCGAAACCAAAACACATTGCCATGACAACTCTGTCAACAAAGGTTTGGATATTGTCCCTTGGTTTTACTGTCTGGTGAACCCTGGAACACATTCACTGGGGGGGGGGGGAAGGCATTTACTGGTGCGCGTCACTATTGGCCACACAGGAACTGACCCTCAAGCCAGAGAATGGGATTTGTGGAGCTGGAGCTCTGAGTGGAAATACTGGGCCTGAAAATGGGAATGTCTTATTCACCATATTGACGTCTAAAGGTGTGTTCAGTCAGGCAGAGGGAGCCAGGAATGTAGAGGTGTCAATAGGGAGGATTTAGATTAGATTGCTTACAGTGTGGAAACAGGCCCTTCGGCCCAACAAGTCCACACCGACCCTCTGAAGAGCAACCCACCCAGACCCATTCCCCTACATTTACCCCTTCACCTAACACCACGGGCAATTTAGCATGGCCAATTCACCTGACCTGCACATCTTTGGACTGTGGGAGGAAACCCACGCAGACACGGGGAGAATGTGCAAACTCCACACAGACAGTCGCCTGAGGCGGGAATTGAACCCGGGTCTCTGGCGCTGTGCCACAGTGCTTCCCCAAGGAGTCCTTGGACGGATGATGTCTCACTGATAGACCCTGCCTTCAGGCTGAACTGACAATTCCGATCCTCTGAGAAATTCTTCCATGGACAACAGGAATTCCTCAATATTTCCACTCTCTCTCCCGCTCTGACGGAGATATCCCACAGGGTATCCCACATCTCGGGACAAAGTGGCTCTTCCTCCGTCCACCACCTGGAGGCTAGCTCAAGCCCAAGGTGAGGGTGAGTGGGTGGGGAGGTCAAAGCACAGGGGAAGAGGCAGGTCCTTCATGAAAGCAGCAGCCATTATCCCCCACACCCCCTTCCAGAAACCCCACTCCCTACTCGCCACCCCCCCCCCCCCCCAGCCTCTCTTCCCAGGGTCTTATTGACACTCTCCGGAACACACCATCCCAGTCCCAGGAACAGACCGTCACAGCATGTTCCTTCTGAGTTCTTTCACAGGACGTGGGGGTCGAGGGCAGGGCCAGAATTTGTTGCCTGTCCCTAGTTGCCCTTGAACCAAGTGCCTTGCTCAGCCGTTTTGGAGGGCAGTTAGGGGTCAGCCCCATTGCTATGGGTCTGGAGTCACGTGTAGGCCAGGCCGGAGAAGGATGGCAGATTTCCTTCCCAGACAGAGTCTGTCCGGAAGGAATGTTCGCCAATCCGATCTCTGGTTTTCTTCCAGGACATTCATTTCCAAACAGAGTCGTTCAGCACAGAAACAGACCCTTCGGCCCAACCCATCCATGCCGACCAGATATCTCATTCTAATCTAGTCCCATTTGCCAATATCTGGCCCATATCCCTCCAAACTCTTCCTATTCATATACCCATCCAAATGCCTCTTAAATGTTGCAATTGTACCAGCCTCCACCACACCCTCTGGCAGCTCATTCCATACACGTACCACCCTTTGCGTGAAAAAGTTATCCTTTAGGTCCCTTTTAAATCTTTCCCCTCTCACCTTCAACCTTTGCCCTCTAATTCGGGGAAAAGACCTTGGCTATTCACCCTATCCACGCCCCTCATGATTTTATAAATCTCTATAAAGTTATCCCTCAGCCTCTTACACTCCAAGGAAAAAACGTCCCGGCCTATCCAGCCTCGGTAACCCAAACCCTCCAATCTTGGGATCATCTTTGGGAATCTTTTCTGCGTCCTTTCCAATTCGATGACATCCTTCCTACAGCAGGGAGACCAGAATTCCACGCAGTACTCTATATGTGGCCTCACCAACGTCCTGTACAGCTGTAACATGACCTCCCAACTCCTGAAGACAATGCTTGGACCAATGAAAACTAATGTACCAAATGCCACCTTCACCCCCCCCCACCCCCCCAGGTGAGATTTTACAACAACGAGAGCTTGACCAATTTGCAATTGCTGAATTTTATGAATTGAAATTTCACCCCCCTCCCCTCCCCGTCATGGTGGGGTTTGAACCCCAGTCTTTGACTCGGCTGTGTGTTGCTGAGTCAGGTGAGATTACCCTCCCTGAGCCAGCTCTATGTTCCACCAGCTGAAAGCTGGGCATCTCATAAAGGCCTTCTTGGAGATCGCTCACCAGCTCAAACTCCGAAACCCAGGGAAAGGGAGAGGCTCCTACCCAGGCCGCCCCCGAATCAGCAACGTGACAGTGTCCTGAATATAACCCGCAGCTCAGCGTCCCTCCTGTGGGGCCTGACCTGTTCTGTCTGTCTCAGCGTCCAGGGGTCAGCAGAGCGGGAATGGAGGCTCCTGTCCATGGGTCACACAGCCGCTGTGATATGGGCTGAGAGAGAGGGAAAGAGAAAGAGAGGAAAAGAGAGGGAAAAGATGGAGTGAAGGAAAGAGCAATAAAGAAATGAATGACAGAAGGATATGAGAGAGAGAGAAGGACACACAAACAGAGAGCAAGAGATGGACTTAGAGAAAGACACAGCAAGACATGATAAGACAGAGAGAGAGAAAGAGAGATGTAGACAGACAGACAGACAGAGCAACTGAGAGGCAGAAGGTGAGGGAGGGAGCAAGAGGGAACTAGGCATAAAATGGCATAACATTGAGGGCTCTGGGCCTGATGTGGGAAGCTGGTTACTAATGTAGGTTTAGTGTGGGTTTGGCAGTACAGACTTGATGGGCCAAAGGGCCTTTTCTGTGCTGCTCAATTCTCTGATTCGATGTCAATAGACCGAAGATGGCATGAATGGGTGAAGAGACAGTACAATCCGGTGAGAAGGAGAGACTTGTATTTCCACACTCACAATCACTGCATGTCTCCAGTGAATGAAGTTTTATTTATATTGAGCTGATGTGGAACGGGAAAAACAGTAGTTAATGTGTGTGCACAGCAAGATCCCGCACACTGTGATTGGACCAGGTTTCGATAATCGGCAGGGATCAGTATTGACTCGATCACTGGAGAGAGCTGTCCTGCTTCTCCTTCAAAGCAGCTGCAGGATCACTGAACCATTACAATGTACACAGAGGCTATTCGGCCCATCATACCTGCACCAGCTCCATGAGCATTTTCACTCAGTGTCTTTCTCCTGCCTTTACCCCGTAACCCTGCACATTATTCCCCTTTACATGACCATCCGATACCCTGTTCAATGCCACGGGATCAGGTACCCCACACAGACAGACAGCTGGGGCACTGTTTAGATCAGGCACCTCTGACAGTGCGGCACTCTCTCACCACTGACCCTCCGACAGTGCGGCGCTCTCTCACCACTGACCCTCCGACAGTGCGGCACTCCCTCAGCACTGACCCTCCGACAGTGCGGCACTCCCTCAGCACTGACCCTCCGACAGTGCGGCACTCACTCAGCACTGACCCTCCGACAGTGCGGCACTCCCTCAGCACTGACCCTCCGACAGTGCGGCACTCACTCAGCACTGACCCTTCGACAATGCGGCACTCACTCAGCACTGACCCTCCAACAGTGTGGCACTCCCTCAGCACTGACCCTCCGACAGTGCGGCATTCCCTCAGCACTGACCCTCCAACAGTGTGGCACTCCCTCAGCACTGACCCTCCGACAGTGCCCACTCTCTCAGCACTGACCCTCCGACAGTGCGGCACTCCCTCAGCGCTGACCCTCCGACAGTGCCCACTCCCTCAGCACTGACTCTCCGACAGTGCCCACTCCCTCAGCACTGACCCTCCGACAGTGCGGCACTCCCTCAGCGCTGACCCTCCGACAGTGCCCACTCCCTCAGCACTGACCCTCCGACAGTGCAATACTCCCTCAGCACTGACCCTCCGACAGTGCGGCACTCCCTCAGCACTGACCCTCCGACAGTGCGGCGCTCCCTCAGCACTGACCCTCCGACAGTGCGGCACTCCCTCAGCACTGACCCTCCGACAGTGCGGCACTCCCTCAGCACTGACCCTCCGACAGTGCGGCGCTCCCTCAGCACTGACCCTCCGACAGTGCGGCACTCCCTCAGCACTGACCCTCTGACAGTGCGGCACTCCCTCAGCACTAACCCTCCGACAGTACAATACTCCCTCAGCACTGACCCTCCGACAGTGCGGCACTCCCTCAGCACTGACCCTCCGACAGTGTTTCACTCCCTCAGCACTGACTCTCCGACAGTGCCCACTCCCTCAGCTCTGACCCTCCGACAGTGCTGCACTCCCTCAGCACTGACCCTCCGACAGTACAGCACTCCCTCAGCACTGACCCTCCGACAGTGCGGCACTCCCTCAGCACTGACCCTCCGACAGTGCATTACTCCCTCAGCACTGACCCTCCGACAGTGTGGCACTCCCTCAGCACTGACCCTCCGACAGTGTGGCACTACCTCAGCACTGACCCTCCAACAGTGCAGCACTCCCTCAGCACTGACCCTCCGACAGTGCATTACTCCCTCAGCACTGACCCTCCGACAGTGCGTCACTCCCTCAGCACTGACCCTCCGACAGTGCAGCTCTCCCTCAGCACTGACCCTCTAACAGTGCGGCACTCCCTCAGCACTGACCCTCCGACAGTGCATTACTCCCTCAGCACTGACCCTCCGACAGTGCGTCACTCCCTCAGCACTGACCCTCCGACAGTGCAGCTCTCCCTCAGCACTGACCCTCTAACAGTGCGGCACTCCCTCAGCACTGACCCTCCAACAGTGCGGCACTCCCTCAGCACTGACCCTCCAACAGTGCGGCACTCCCTCAGCACTAACCCTCCGACAATGCAGGGCTCCCTCAGCACTGAACCTCCAGCAGTAAGTGGCAGTGAGGGGGAGAGAGAGAGAGACAGAGTGAGAGGGAGTGAGAGAGAGGGTGAGAGATTGAGAGAGAGTGGGAGAGTGAGAGAGAAAGTGAGGGCGAGAGTGTGAGGGACAGAGAGAGTGAGTGAGGGAGAGAGTGAGAGAGAGGATGAGGGAGTGAGAGAGGTGAGAGAGAGTGTGAGAGAGAGAGTGTGAGGGGGAGAGAATGAATGAGGGACAGAGTGAGTGAGGGAGAGAAGGAGAGAGTGTGGAAACTGATTTGCGGACTCTCCCAGGGTCTGTGTTGTGATGGGTCCCAGCCAATATTGATCCCTGCAGATTATCAAGACCTGAGCTTACTCTCCATTGCACTCTGCTCGTTTGAAACACTCCTTAAAACCAATCTCTTCAACGAACCATGTTCAGTCTCCTCCATTTCCTCAGATCCCTCTATTTGTTTCACCTTCCAGCATTTATCTAGCTTCCCTCCATATGCATCGTTGTTATTCCCCTCAGCTAGTCTGTGTTGCCAATTCCAGATTCTCACTCATCGCTGGATAAAGGGGTTTATCCTGAATTTATTTCTGGATTAACTTGGGTCTCTCACCTAGTTTGGGTTTAACTGTAAGGAAGACCTTTCCCAATATCCACCGTTCACAAAGCTTTTATAATCATTGAGTAAGTCATTCTTCATTCTTCCCTTTCCCGAACAAAGTGACCTCCAATTTGTTCAGTTTTTCCTGACAGTTCCAAGCTCAGTCCTGGGATTATCCCAGTGGATTTACCATCGTCCTGTTAGTGTGTACACGTGAGTTCACAGACTGTCACTCATACTGGAGTCATAGGGTCATACAGTAAGGAAACAGACCCTTCGGCCCAACCAGTCCATGCTGACCATAATCCCAAACTAAACTAGTCCCACCTGCCAGCTCCTGGCCCTTATCCCTCCGAACCTCTCCTATCCATGTCCTTATCCAAATGACTTTTAAACGTTGTAACTGTCCCCACATCCACCACCTCCTCAGGGAGTTCATTCCACACACACCCACACTCTCTGTGTAAAAATGTTGCCCCCTCATGCCCTTTTTAAATCCTTCCCCTCTCACTTTAAAACCATGCCCCCTAGTTTTGAACTCCACCCCCTTGGGAAAAGACCCTTGTCATTGACCTTATGTATGCCCCTCATATTTTATAAATCTCTATGAGGTCACTCTTCAACTGTCTCAACTCCTGAGAAAAATATCCCAGTCTTTTTTTCTGTCTCAAACCCTCCATTCCCAGCAACATCCTGATAAATCTTTTCTGGACCCTCTCCTATTTAATAATATCCTTCCTATAACGGAGAGACCCGAACTGGACACAGTATTGCAGACCTCACCAATATCCTGTACAACCTCAACATGACATCCCAACTCCTGTATTCAATGCTCTGAACAATGACGGCAAGCATGCTAAAGGCCTTCTTAACCCCTCTGTATATATGTGACAGAAACTTCAAAGAATTATGTATCTAAACCCTGTGTATTGCAAAAAGACGTGCACAGCTTTTCTATTGTTGAGCCCGTGTTTGGACAAAGTTAGAGATAAGCCTCAGATTAGACTGTTCAGCAGATCTGAAGATTAGGTGAAGCCAATTATTTTCAGCTGCCCTGGGCTTTGAGATTTGGTATCCCCTCTGGACATCTCTCGATCGTAACATCCTCCTTTCAAACACTCCTTCACCATAACCTCCTCAACAAAGCTTTAGGTCATCTGCCAGAAACACCATCCCAGCAGCTCAGTCCCAGTTATTAACCTGTCAGGTACCTTGGGATACTATCCAAGGAGCGACATAAATGCAATTTGTTGTTGTAGAGGAAGCCAGGCAGCGATGGATAATTACCTGCCGCCCACGGATAAATCGGAGATGGCATAATAATAGGAACGGAGCACCCGGTGATCCCGAAAGATATCGTCTCCAAAGGTGTTCAGTCGGTTCAGGGAAATGAGCAGGTCGGTGGCTGTTACCCAATCCTAGGCAGAACAAACACACAGGGTCAGAACCAGGGAGCGAGGGATGGGCCCCAGAGAAAGAGGGAAACAGAAAGGAGAAATTGAAGCAAAGAATGAGAGAGAAAATTTGGGGGAGAGCAGCAACAATAGAGTGAGAGAGAGGGAGGAAGATGGAGCAAGAGAATGGGGGGGGGAGAGAGAGGGGAGAGAGTGAGGGAGGGGGGGAAGAGAGAGGGAGGGAGGGGGGAAGAGAGAGGGAGGGAGGGGGGAAGAGAGAGTGAGGGAGGGGGGGAAGAGAGAGGGAGAGAGAGGGAGAGAGAGGGAGGGAGAGAGAGGGAGAGGGAGAGAGAGAGAGGGAGAGAGAGGGAGAGGGAGAGAGAGAGAGAGGGAGAGAGAGAGAGAGGGAGAGAGAGGGGGAGAGGGGGGAAGAGAGAGGGAGGGAGAGGGAGGGGAGAGAGTGAGGGAGAGGGGGGAAGAGAGAGGGAGGGAGAGAGAGGGGGAGAGGGGGGAAGAGAGAGGGGGAAGAGAGAGAGAGGGAGAGGGGGGAGAGAGAGAGGGAGAGGGGGGAAGAGAGAGGGAGGGAGAGAGAGGGGGAGAGGGGGGAAGAGAGAGGGGGAAGAGAGAGAGAGGGAGAGGGGGAGAGAGTGAGGGAGGGGGGGGAGAGAGTGAGGGAGGGGGGAGAGAGTGAGGGAGGGGGGGAAGAGAGAGAGGGAGGGAGAGGGAGGGGAGAGAGTGAGGGAGAGGGAGGGGAGAGAGTGAGGGAGAGGGGGAAGAGAGAGAGGGAGGGAGAGAGAGGGAGGGGAGAGAGTGAGGGAGAGGGGGAAGAGAGAGAGGGAGGGGAGGGAGTGAGGGAGAGGGGAAATAGAGAGGGAGGGAGAGGGAGGGGAGAGAGTGAGGGAGAGGGGGGAAGAGAGAGGGAGAGGGGGGAAGAGAGAGGGAGAGGGGGAAGAGAGAGGGAGAGGGGAGAGAGTGAGGGAGAGGGGAAGAGGGAGAGGGAGAGGGGGAAGAGGGAGAGGGGGAAGAGAGAGAGAGGGGGAAGATAGAGAGGGGGAGGGAGCGGGAGGTGAGATAGTGAGGGAGGGGGGGAAGAGAGTGAGGGGGGAGAGGGGGGGAGAGGGGGGAAGAGAGAGAGGGAGGGAGTGGGAGGTGAGGGGGGGAAGAGAGAGAGAGCGAGGGAGGGGGGAGAGAGAGCAAAGGAGAGAGGGGGAAGAGAGGGTGTGAGGGAAAGAGGGGCAAGAGAGAGAGTGAAGGGGAAGAGAGAGGGGGAGGGAGAGCATAGAGAGAGTGAGGGAGAGAGGAGGAAGAGAGGGTGTGAGGGAGAGAGGGGCAAGAGAGAGTAAGGGGGGGGAAGAGAGAGAGGGAGGGGAGAGAATTAGGGAGGGAGGGGGAGACAGCGGGGGAGAGAGGGGGAAGAGAGGGTGTGAGGAAGAGAGGGGGAAGAGAGAGCGGGGGGGGAAGAGAGAGGGAGAGAGGGAGGGAGGGAGAGAGGGGTAGAGAGAGACTGTGAGGGAGAAATGGGAGGGAGAGCATGTGAGGGAGAGATGGGGGAGAGAGACAGAGTGCAAAGGAGAAGGAGAGAGTGAGAGCACAAGGTGGAGAGAGAGAGAGAGAGGGAGAGAGAGCAGGAGGAAGGGAAGACAGCAAGGATGGGAAAGAGAGAGAGTGAAATAAGTGAAGAAAGGGAGGGAAGAGGAGAGGGAGTTAAGGGGAGGGAGAGATGGGAAATGTAGAAATAGATATTGAGACTGTGTGTGTATCAGAGAGAGTGACAGAAGAAATTGAGTTATAAAAAGAAAATAAAACAGAGGGAACAAGGCCTTCAGCAAACGCTGAGCAAGAAACCATCCTGCATCAGGCAAAGGACCCGGAATATAATCCCAACTCGATCCCAAAGGTACAACAACAGCACAGAGAGATGCTTTCCAAGCCCTCCTGAGAGGGTACCGTGGGGAGTGTGTGGGCACTGACTGTGTATAACCACATACAGAGAACGTGGACTAGCCACAGGTAGGTGGGGGCTGGTGGATGGGAATACAGAGCATGGGGTTACTATACGATGGTGTGTGCTGTCGGACGGACTGACTGACCTTCACACAACCTCTTCACATCCCTCAGAAACACTCAGTACACATGGAGACTGGGGTTAGACCGCCAACAAAAACACTGAGTGCAACACAGTCTTCTGTTTGGTTGGTTAGAAACGAGACCAGCAGGTCAGGTCAGGAGTCCAAATCCCTCCTCCAGTCTGCCAATCCCCCCAGGATCTTACACAGAAACGGAAGATTAATCCTCAGGATCACAGGAAAGAACACATTGGTCCCAGAGGGAGTGCAATGAAAGTTCACAGAACGGATTCCTGGGATGAGGAACTGTCCTTCGAGATGGGACTGAGGAGGCAGTCTCTATATTTCCTTCACATTTTAAACAATGAGATATGATCTTAATGAAACATACTATTCTTCAGGGTTTGACAGGACAGTACACACTCTCCCCCTGGGTGGGATACACAGGGTTTGAGCTTCAGAGGGAAGATACTGCGATGATGTTGTGAAACTTGAAAGGGTTCAGAAAAGATTTACAAGGATGTTGCCAGGGTTGGAGGGTTTGAGCTACAGGGAGAGGCTGAACAGGCTGGGGCTGTTTTCCTTGGAGCGTCGGAGGCTGAGGGGTGACCTTATAGGGGTTTATAAAATCATGAGGGACATGGATAGGATAAATAGACAAAGTCTTTTCCCTGGGGTGGGGGAATCCAGAACTAGAGGGCATAGGTTTAGGGTGAGAGGGGAAAGATATAAAAGAGACTTAAGGGGCAACTTTTTTCACACAGAGGGTGGTACGTGTATGGAATGAGCTGCCAGAGGATGTGGTGGAGGCTGGTACAATTGCAACATTTAAGAGGCATTTGGATGGGTATATGATTAGGAAGGGTTTGGAGGGATATGGGCCGTGTGCTGGCAGGTGGGACTAGATTGGGTTGGGATATCTGGTCGGCATGGACGGGTTAGACCGAAGGGTCTCTATGAGTCTATGAGGAGAAACCTCTTGACTCTAATGGTTATGAATCTTTAGAATTCTCTTTCCCAGAGTGCTGTTGATGCTGGATCATTGTGTACATTCAGGACAGAGCTCACATAGATTTTTGGGCACAATGCCTAAGAGATAAGGGGCTGGAACAGGAAGGTCAAGTTGAGTTGGAAGGAATGGAGGATACAGGCGCCAAGGGGCTGAGTGGCCTGCGTCTAGTCCTGATGAATGGCCTTGACTTCTCCACCTCCTGACGCTGCCCTGGCTGGCTGTGTTCCTCCAGCCTCCGGCCTGTCTGCCTTGGATTCCAACATCTGCAGGTTTACTGTCTCTGTTCCCACTCCTTGTTTCACCATTTGTCTGTGAGTGAAAATCCCACCCAAAAAAAAATCATCACAACTAAAACGTACTTTTTGTTTCATCCTCCATGATCTCTTTCACTTCTTGATGATTGGGAGATAAAGGCTGTTTGATGGACAACCAAGAACCATCCAATCGGTTTTGAGAAAGCGATGACGGACATGTTGGGTGACCAATGGTGATAGAGTGAGGGCAGGCAATGGTTGGCTGGATGTCATGTGCTGAAGACTACAAATGTGTCCAATCAGAGCTGGTGACCTCTGAATTGGGTCAAGTCACTGCTTGAAGCAAACCCAAAGGCTCATGGGTTAGAACCAAATACCGTCCCAGAGTCCCTCTGCTTTGTTTCTTCATTCACTGGGTGAGATTGTCACTGGCTGGGCCAGTATTTATTGTCTGTCCCTAATTGCCCACAGGACTGTTAAGAGTCAACCCCATTGCTGTGGGTCTGGAGTCACATGTAGGCCAGACCCAGGTAAGGTTGGCAGATTTCCTTCCCTAAAGGGAACCTGATGAGTTTTCCTGACAGTGGAAAATGGTTTCATGGTTATTAGACTCTGAATTGCATTACTTGCCGTGGTGGGGTTTGAACCCAGGACCCTCGAACATTGCCCATGTCTCTGGATCAACAGTCCAGTGATAATACCACTAGGTCATTGCCCCTCTCACCCCCGTTGTCAATACTGAGAGCTAACAGCTCAAAGGATGATTGTTCAGGGCATTTTCAGGATCTTAACTTTGAGATTTTCTTGTATCTGTGGAGAGATGATTTGGAGGAGCTGGTGTTGGACAAAGTTAAAAATCACACAACACCAGGTTATAGTCCAACAGAATTATTTGGAAGCACTAGCTTTCGGAGTGCTGCTCCTTCGTCAACCACCGTCAAAGCACACTTCCATCTAGAAGGACAAAGGCAGCAGATACACAGGAACACCATCCCCTGCAAGTTCCCCTCAGAGACACTCCCCATCCTGACTTGGAAATATAGCGCTGTTTCTTCACTGTCTTTGGGTCAAATTCCTGGAATTCCCTCCCTAAAGGCATTGTGGGTCAACCCAAAGCACAGTGACTGCAGCAGTTCAGGAAGGCAGCTCTCTGGTGTAGGAGCCTTACTCTGTATCTAAGAGGTATGTACTTGCATTGAACAGTGTCATACCTGACTGAGTGCTGCAGTGATGTTAACACTGAGGTTTAAGATGGTGAACACACCAATCCCCTGCCTGTGATGTCCATCTTTACTTAATGAGAACCAATGAAAATAAAGGACTTGCATTTTTATAGCATCTTTCACAGCCTTAGGACATCACAAAGCACTTTACAATTACTTCATAAATGTTCATAAATGTTATCAATGTGAAAACATGGGAAATTGGAGCACGGGCAGCACCCACAGACTGGAATGTGATCGGTGACTGAGTGATTTTGACAGTGGGTATAGTATTTGCCAGCACATTGGACAGACCTCACTTGTCCATCATCAAAATAGTGACCATGGGGACCTCAATGGGCAGATGGGGCCCACCTCACAGACAGAGCTCTGTCACGGCATTCCCTTAGTGCCCTCGCCCAGTGCCCTCGCCCAGTGCAGTGCCCTCGCCCAGTGCAGTGCCCTCGCCCAGTGCCCTCGCCCAGGGCAGTGCCCTCGCCCAGTGCCCTCGCCCAGTGCCCTCGCCCAGTGCCCTCGCCCAGTGCCCTCGCCCAGTGCAGTGCCCTCGCCCAGTGCCCTCACCCAGTGCCCTCACCCAGTATAGTGCCCTCGCCCAGTGCCCTCACCCAGTACAGTGCCCTCACCCAGTACAGTGCCCTTGCCCACTGCCCTCACCCAGTAGAGTGCCCTCGCCCAGTGCCCTCACCCAGTACTGCCCTCGCCCAGTACTGCCCTCGCCCCGTACTGCCCTCACCCAGTACAGTGCCCTCGCCCACTGCCCTCGCCCAGTACAGTGCCCTCCCCCAGTACAGAGCCCTCGTCCAGTAGTGCCCTCGCCCAGTGCAGTGTAGTGCCCTCCCCCAGTACAGAGCCCTCCTCCAGTAGAGTGCCCTCGCCCAGTACAGTGCCCTCCCCCCAGTACAGTGCCCTCGCCCAGTAGAGCCCTCGCCCAGTACAGTGCCCTCCCCCCAGTACAGTGCCCTCCCCCAGTACAATGCCCTCCCCCAGTACAGAGCCCTCCCCCAGTACAGTGCCCTCCCCCAGTACAGTGCCCTCCCCCAGTACAGTGCCCTCGCCCAGTACAGAGCCCTCGCCCAGTACAGAGCCCTCGCCCAGTACAGAGCCCTCCCCCCAGTACAGAGCCCTCCCCCCAGTACAGAGCCCTCCCCCAGTACAGAGCCCTCCCCCAGTACAGTGCCCTCCCCCAGTACAGTGCCCTCCCCCAGTACAGTGCCCTCCCCCAGTGCAGAGCCCTCACCCTGTATAGTGCGCTTGCCCTGTACAAAGCCCTCACGTGGCATGAGGACCAGACACGAGAGAGAGCTACCTCCCTGAACCACAGCTGATATGGAGAAACTCAGCAGGTCTGGCAGCATCTGTGCACAGAGAAAGCAGAGTGACCTCAGACCCAAAACGTTAACTCTGTTTCTCTCTTCCCAGAAGCTGCCAGACTTGCTAAGTTTCTCCAGCAATCTGTCTTTGTTAGTTTTTGATCTCCAGCGTCCTCAGTGGTTTGCTCGTCTTTCCCAGGGACTGTCAGCACGGTGGAAACGTTATCGCTGACTCCCTCTCCACAGAGGCTGCCAGACCTGCCGGTTTCTCCAGCAATGTCTGTCTTTGTTTCAGATTTCCAGCATCTGCAGGTCCTCGTTTTGATGAATTCCCCAGCTGACGTGCGGGGGTGTACTGCGGGGGATGGGGGTGCACGGGGGAGTAGTTACCTGCAGCATAGGGCTGGAGTCAAAGCTGTACGCACTGGGCCTCCCCTCCAGGGTGGAGAAAGCCACGTTCCCCCCTGTCAGGGGGGAGATATCGCTGAACTCGTCAGTGCAGAAGGGTACCCGCTCCTCATCCCCTGCCCTCAGGAAGGTCCCAGTCGAATGGCCGTATGTCTGCTGACAGGAAGCGCTGTAATACTGGTAGGGAGTCCAGGGGGCGCCCTCATGGGTCCTCTTGTAGATAGCAAAGCTCTCAGGCCTGCTGGTGTGAAACTTCAGGCGGATGTAGGTAATCTCAAACGACTTGCCTAGAGCAAGGGAGAGACAGACAGAGAGAGGGAAATAATGGAGAGAAAGTGAGAATTCCCTCCGGGCTGTTTGCCGAATGCCAGGAGTAACAATGGTCTCTGCTCAGTTATTATCATCGAATCCCCACAGTGCGGAAACAGGCCTTTCGGCCCAACAAGTCCCTCCCAAAAGCCACCCACCCCCTACCCTATTACTCTACATTTCTCCTGACCTGCACGTCCCAGAGCACTATGGGGCAATTTCCCATGGCTAACCCACACATCCCCCTGGACAATTTACCCACGGCCAACCCATCCAAACCTGCACATCTTTGGACTGTGGGAGGAAATTGGAGCAGCCCCTCACAGGCCACGGGGAGAATGTGCAAACTCCACGCAGACAGCCGCCTGAGGCGGGAATCGAACCCGGGTCCCTGTGAGGCAGTAGGGCTAACCACTGAGCCACCTGGTCAAAGTCCCAGTTTTACTGAGCAATGAGCTACTTGCTTTTACTGGAGCATCTGAAATCCAAATCCCCCCATTCAAATACCACCCCGCCCCACGGATTCCTGTTTCCCTCCCTCCACCTCTCTCTGTGTCTCTAATCTCCTCCTCCTACAGCCTCGCAATCCACTCAGAAATCCACCTACCTCGAGTTCTGGCCTTCACTACAGACTCGACCATCCCATTGGCAACTGTGCCCTCGCCTCCCCTGGACTCTGAGCAAGGCAGCTAATTGCTAGGGGAGTGTGTT